>NC_051179.1:43556567-43838030 GCF_013339695.2 Rhipicephalus sanguineus | reverse complement strand
GGACTAAGTGCGCATAGCAATAGTTGTAAAACAGGGTATTGACGTAGTAGTCGCGGACCAGATCAGTGATCATGAAAGCTTATCTTAAAAGCGTCGCTTCGAGAAATCACGTTTTTTCTTTGCGCTGCTTAGCGGCCACAGGATGCTGGCGATGCCTTTATTGAGTGAACTGTATGAGGATTCCACTAAAGTTATCCTGTAAAAACCTGATTGTTACTGGTGACTTTAAACTGCCATCTGTTGACTGGAGCGCTTACAATAAGGGAATCCACTTCTAGTGACATTCTGATGGATATTATGTACTCTCATAATCTTGAAAAGTTGTGAAAACTTCCACTCGCGGAAACTCCATTTTAGACCTGTTATTTATCAATGAAAAATTCAGCAATGGATCAGTTCTTGTGCAGCCCGGAATTTCAGATCATAAGTTAATATCTTTTAACTGGACTAAAAAAGGCAGTTGGAAATAAAAACAAAAACAGATTCTTCGGCTCTTATTAGAGTTATAATAAGGCTGATGATGTGGCCATTATGATTATTTGGATATGCATCTTGTCTGTGACAGTCATGAAGTTGAGTGTTTGTGGCAAATGTTTCGCTCAGCGGTAGAACGTTGCATTGCTAAGTTCGTTCCCATGACGAAAGTCTATAAGCGTCGCTCAAATCTTTGGATCACTTGATTATACAAGAAAACGAAAAAAAAGCGCCTCCAAAGCAGCACAAGACTTCTATGCCCACAGTTAAATGAATTAAAACATGAACTACTCAAAGAAGTTAGACAGGCAAGAAACAATTCTTCACCAACACTTTGGTTGAGTTTATTGATACGACCCCCAAATGCATTTTGGCGCCACATAAGCGAAGCTAATGAGGAAATACAACAATTGAAGGTACATGATCGAATTGTGCAGGAACCGATGGAAATCGCAGTGGCTCTCAATCGGTATTTTCAGACCGTACTTTCTGAGCTAGAAGAACACAATTATCAGTGCTCCATGACAGAACCACAGAAAACATTAGTGATAACTCAGGGAGGTGTCACCGCTATGCTTCTAAACCTGAATACTAAAACGTCTGCAGGTTCTGATTGCATTCCCAACGCATTTCTTAGACGCTACGCTGAGCATGATTTCAGGTTTTCTTACTAAGATGTTTAACCTATCGATGACTACCGGTGACATCCCAAGCGACTGGCGCATTGCACGTGTTACACCTATCCACAAGAAAGGTGACCGCCTTTGTGTAAATAACTATCGCCGTGTCTCAGTCATAAGTACGTGTTGCAAGTTGTTAGAGCACACTGTTGCTAGTTCAATCAATAGTTTCTAACTGATCGAGGCGTGTGACACCACATCAGCGCGGCTTCAGAAAGCGATGTCGACAATTACTCAGTTGGTCTCGACTGTGCACGAGATCCTGGCGGTACTTGATGTCTTGGCCAGGTTAATATTCTATTCTTAAATTTTTCGAAGGCGTTCGATAAAGTGTCACTGGTAAGGTGTTGTATAAACTAGAATGCCTCGGCCTGCCATCTTTCATTGTTAAATTGATCAGTGCATATCAGAAGCCAATTTGTAGACGTCAGAAATTGCTCATCCCCTGTGCTTCCTGTTACCTCGGGAGTCCTCAAGGTAGTGTTTTAGGCCCCTTGCTGTTTTATTTATTTTACTGATTGGTTAAAGTCGTTCCTGCTACTGTATCAATTCGGTGTTGCTGATGATTGCGTTGTGTTAAGGAAATATTACTACTAGTGACCACATTTGTTACAAAACAGTATACGTGCAATAGAGGATTGATGCAAACGATGGGGAAGGGTTTTAAACGCGGACAAAACAGATTACTTTGTGTACTGAAAAAAAAATATGTCAGTGTATTTGCGTATTCAGTTAACAACAAACAGGTCTCAGAAGTTGACAAGATTAAATATCTAGGCGTTACCCAAACAAACAAGTTCACCATGGTCTGAGCATATATCCAACGTTGTGCAGCCTGTCTCCGAAAACTGTGGTTCCTCAAAGAAAACTTAAAAAAGCACCAAGTAGACAAAGCTTCTACCTTACAATGCCTGCATAAGGTCTAAACTGGAATACGCCTCAATAGTATGGGATCCACATTATCAAAAAGATATGCAGAGCTAGAAAACGTTCAGCGGAAAGCAGTTCGATTTATATTGCAGGTATAAACGTCTATATTTTCTCCCACAGATTTGATGACACGCAATAAAATGCCGACGTTGGAAGCCCGGAGAAAAGCTAACCGTCTTTCATTCCTTCACAGTTGCCTTGCAGGTAAGATCAATTTAACTCTCCCAGCATCTGTTAAGCGTCTCAGTACGAGGGAAACGCGGCACAGTCATCAGCATTCGTTGGCACCAATCATCGCTCGCACAAAAGCGTTTCAGAACAGTTTCTTTCCTCGTACGGTCGCGGATTCGAATTCTTTGCCACAATGCATATTTACTTCCGATAATTTTTCTAACGAAATGCAGAGTCATGTTCCGAATATATAGAGTTCTTAAGTTCTTAGTCTACTTATCTTGTTCCTAGCATATGCGTGTTTTTTCTTTCCGTTCCGTTTGATGGCTCTATTTTTAAAATGATTTTCCTTCTTTTTATGTTGTTTCCTGTGTTCATTTTTGTGTTGTTGTATATTCACTTTTGCATTGTAGGTACGCCAATGCTGCTTGAGCCAATCTATTGGCTTGCAGTATTCCAAATAAAAAAATCTTCGCCGTCTAATCCACAACCGCGCTGATTGAAGCTTGATTTCCTCGGGAACTCCAGCTGAAACTTAAAAGCAGCAACGACAAACTAGACGGCGAGCTGCAAGGGCGTGTACGATGGCGCACGATACCCAGAAGGGGCCGCTCCACCCTTTGCCCTTAGAGAGCAAGCATTGTCAAAACACGACGCATAAGAAAGTATCATAGCGCTTACACTGCACACGGACGAGGAAGACACAAGGGACAAGCGCTGTGTCTTCCTCGTCCGTGTGTGTTAGCGCTATGACACCTTTGATGCACTTAACTGATTTAAACCAACTAGCCCAAAAAGCCGCGTTGGCAAGTCCCCCCCCCCTCCCCGAAGGAACTCGCTGTCGTGGTTGCCCCCTCAGTAAAAAAAAATCCTGGCGCCGCCCCTGCCTTTCTCGTATTAGTAAATTATAATTCACAATATCGAAATCACCCGTCTTACCGCGAGAAGACGTTTAGTAAGCGAGAAACGCGAGAAAAGAAAAATACAGGCAGCGACACAGCCTTGAAGTTCCGCACAAGCTCGCCGTGGCGTCATAGATTTGACGGCGTCTGCTAGACCGTAAATAACTTTTTGTCGCTAAAAATAATTTTCATTGTGTTTTAAGGTACCCAAGTCATAGGTGTATCTACCAGGGGGGCAAGGGAGGCGCTAGCCCCCCCCCCTCCCCCCCCACTGAGAATGTTAGGGGGGCGGAGCCCCCCCCCCCCCCCACTTTCCACAGGAGTCATTGGCGGCTGCAGACTGGGAAACTAACAAGTGAAGCCAATTTTTCTTCAACACAGCAATCACCTACTCACGTAATGAAATTTGTCCTACGCTTCTGCTGTGAAGATTGTTCTGCGTGTCTCACGACTAAGTACTATTGGCTCTCTGCGGTGCGGACTGCCTAGGTGACGCTTTTGCGCCTTGCACTCCAGCATTGCAGAGGAGGCTATCGCTCAGCTGGGGCTCTATAGCATTACAGCAATCTGTCATGATTTTATTTTGTTCGACCTGGCCTGATATTTAGGTAATTGGCGACGTGAATAGGGGCGGGAACCAGTAAACGTTTTATAGCCCGATCAGACGCTCTTCTTTTTTAGGAAATTTTGTTTCTTTCATTGAAAACGAATAGCATCGCCACTGCTCCATATCCAAGCTGCTGCGAGTTGATGAGTGTGCAGAAGTGTCAAGTATTTTAGTTGTGCCTAGCCAGGAGAGCTAAAAAAATTCCCAATTTAGTCTCCGATTAGCCTGCTTCACCTTGCTTATCATATGGTAGTCTGCAGCGATCGCGGCGGCCTTAACAAGGCAGTGGACTCGAGCACATTGAGAAGCCCAGCTTTCAGGTTTGCCCCGTAACTTCATCTACCTCACCAGGGAGGTGATAAGCATCCACGGTTTTCTGGACTAAGAAGGCTACCCACCTTCAAAGGATTGTGTCTGTTCCTAATAGTGTTTATTTTTCTCTCTACCTCTCTGTCAGCAACGACGAGTTCACCGAGAGTTGTATATATACTACAACTGAAAGTACCTGTTATATATACACACATGAATCCATCTCGCCCGCTGCTATAAGTAGCCGCTGCGGTGACTGGCGGGCAGCCTTCTTGAATTGCATTGAGAAAGAGACGCTATCTGGCTATTCCAAAAAAAGTTAGAGCACAGTAATGCGCTGCCTACTGTGCACACTTCATTTTAACGCCGCGAGTTTTCGCAGACTTGTGGCGTTGCGTAACAAGGAGGTGATTTTATGGCACACCGAAAATTTTTGACGAAGGCTAGCGAAGAACCAAAGACCAATGAAAATGGACATTTTTTTACGCGGTCATGCGTAAGTGGTAATTACGTTGTGGATCACTTACGCTCATTTGTACGAGCAGGTGCTGTCAGCATGACCCAGAAAAATTTCGGCCAATCATTAACCGCTAACGACTTATACAGAAAGAAACAAGCGGGATAGTTTAACGTTATAAGCACTCGCATTTTTCTTTTTAAAAGAAAATTTGAGCTTACACAGTTTAACTAGGCTATTTACTTCGAGGAGCCGGAGGGGAGGAGTGAAGGGCCACTTCACCGCTTTCCCGTCCATCCCCCACCCCAACTAGGAAAAGTAGGATGGCAAGGAACGACACCTAGTATATAAATTCGTAGTCATTTATAATCTTATAACTATTCGCCGCGAGATCGGGCTACAGGTGGCAGCACCGTCGCCGCGTTTGTGTGGATAGGCGGTCGGCAGCGCGTATACAAATGTACGCAGCGGCGCTTCGCCGTAGGCGGTTTGAGTCGATTATCGGCGAATAAAGCGCGTTGACTGCAGCCTAATGGTGATGTATACACTCTCCATTGCCACATCAATGCACGAAACTGGCCTAACGTTCCTACTAAGTGTGAAAGATGCGCAATCTGCCAATCAATGGGGTAGTGGCCTTCGCTCACATTCGTGTTTTGCACTGCGCTCGATGATTTTTCTTGCTTTATTTGCACGTGTTTAAATTGTGTTTTGCCTATACCACAATATAAATAGTGTTGCGCGACTGAGCCAATTAAGTATTTACTTCTTGCTCTAGTGGCTACAAAAGAGAGCCTGTATTCTGCGTAATTGAATGAAGTAGAACTTTGTCCACTCTGCTTTTCTGTGAAGACTGCTGCGAAGTACCTTGCTTTGTCAGCCACGTGTTTTGTTTAATGAGTCAGAATTTAAGGTGCTAGAGTCATAGCAGGTTCTTCATACGCATCGTATTTACAACGCGAGGCTGTGAAGTGTGCAGATGAAATGCTCAGATGAAGAACAGGTTAAATGTGGCTCTACTTTATTGCGATAGCAATTATATGGACAATCTCGGCGGAATTTTGCCGTCGCCGCCGTCATGCACCGTATATTATATATATATATATATATATATATATATATATATATATTAATATATATATATATATATAAGGTGCCAAAGAAAAGTAATTCGAAAAATGCTTCCGAAAGCCGGAATCGCACCAGTGACGCTAACCACTACGCCAGGAAGCGCAGATCATTCAAGTAGCTACGGCGAGCGTTATATACGCACCCTTTACCGCTGGCAGGACTCAGAGACGGCAGGCGCTTATAAGCCGCGTTTACACTACAGCGACACGACACCGACGCAGACACGAGGCAGACGCAGACGGTCGGCCGACGAGTCGCCCGCCGACGATGTCGCTGGACCGTCTCGTCACACTAGGCCGACAACGACCCTGACGCCTCCAAAGACAGCATGTCGTAGTAGTGTAACATGACGGCAGACCAAAAACACCAGCAAAACGCATCGGGAGACTGGTCGTCGGCAGGTCGTTGGGAGATCTGTGGCCGAGCCAAAATTTGCCCATGTCGAAGGGGGAGATCCCCCTCGACATCCTCGGACATTTGACAATGGTCATCTCACGCACCCCTCCGACGTCTTTTCTTTGCTTCCCTTTGTCTGTCCGCACCCCCGTTTTCCGAGCCGGAAGGGGTGGCGGGGGCCGCGCCGCTACACCGAGAGGGACAATGGTAGAGGAGGGAGGACGGCCTAAATGAGCAGCAGGTGGTCCCCCGTTTTCAACTTTCGCGCGCAAGTTTAGTCGGTGTCGCTGTGCGCGCTTGCTGTGTGACAAGAGAATCGGTCGACGAAAGGCTGAAAGCACGATAACACGCCGACGGCGTCTTTCACAGACGATCTGCTGACTGTTGGCGTCGTTGCAGTGTAAATAGGACGACGACACAACAGAAGACACTCCCGGCGACAGTCGGTAGACCGAAATCGTGTCGTGTCGCTCTAGTGTAAACGCGCCTTAAGCGTTTCTTCATTACCAGCGAGATGGCGCGAGGAGCGCGACGGGCGGATTTAAGTCGTCGGCGAGCTCGCTCGTTTCTTGTATTTGCGCAGGGAGAACCTCGGCCTTCCGCTGTCTGCTCGCGTGGTTTTCTGAGGGGAAGAGGGATGTTTCGAGCTTTCATCGTGATGTCCGCGCTCATGTTACGGAGCGTACGAAAGTCACTCGAGCTCAAGGGACGCCGCTAAACGAACAAACAGAAGATGAGCGCGAACTATCAAGTGTCAACGCTCGACACTTGAAGCACGCTTTTCCTTCGCTGCTTCGGCCGCCTTTGCAACAGGAGCGCTGTTCAAACTGAGAGTATCCATTGGCGAGCGTCACTTCGTATATCATTAGTTTCTTGCTATCGCATTCATTGCTTCGCCCTTGCGGCGAAACTATGACTTTTCTACAGCGAAAGCTGTTATGAGATCATTTCACCGGCCGTTTTTGGTGCCGTAGTTGTCCGCCGCCGCCGCCGCCGGTGTCCGTAACCAGTATCGCTCGAAATAAAAAAAACTAAACAAGAAAAAATTCCAGGACGGAACGAGGTTCGAACCTGGCCCTCTGCGTGGGAGCCCAGTATTCAACCTCTGAGCCATGCCGGTGCTTGAAACTGCTTCGCAAAAAGGTCCTATAGAGGCTTCATGTCGGAAGGAACCACATTAGCATATGCAATATAGCGTGGTAAAAGAGTAGAATAAGCACCAAGCGTCGCACAACGCGGATTCTGTAAGCAGGCGTCACACAATGCGAATTGCGCAACGAGTAGGTTGTTGAATGCTTCCAACCCATTACAAAGAGCTCTGCCATAATTCTTCATCGTCATCACGCACAGCATCAACAAGTGCGCATAATGCCTTACATGCGTTTTAGCAGGTACCACGGCTGTCTGTAGAATCACGAAAAATGGCACAGTGCCTACTGCCCTACTTCTCAAAATTACAATGATTTATAGCGTAGTGGGTTCCTCGCAAGTGCACTTCTGTTGGTTGCCAAGGAAGCCCATAAGGCTCCCATGATCCATTTCCTCAGGGTCTCAATAAAGTCAATTCTCTCTCTCTCTCGCTCTACGTTTCTCCGGTTAAAGTGTGTTATAAGCGTGGTGGGACAGTTAAATAACGACCGGGCGTCACACAATATGCATTACGTAACTAGTGGGGCGTTTAAAGCTTCCAACCCATTACAAAGGGCGCAACCATAATTATTCATCGTCATCAACCGCCGCATCAACAAACTGCACATAATCGCTTACATATGGTACCTCGCTTCTCCGCAGAACAACGAATAATGTCGTGCTGGGTGCTTCCCAACTTCCCAAAAATTACGCTTTGTTGCGTAGTGGGTACGTTGCTAATGTACCTGTATTAGTAGCCACAGGAGAGTTTATAACGGGCTCTAGAAATGCCGCTTTCCCAGCTTTCGCTGTGACTGTGCTGCGCTTTCCGCGCAGGCCTGGCGTTTCTTAAACTTCACGGTAATATTTCCAAAATGTTAATAAACACGGTTGTGTTGTCGCGCTATAGTGTGGCCCAGCCTGCACAATCTGTTTGTGTCGATTCTTCCTAAATTTAAAACAAACAGTTTTGAAAAGCAAATCATCTAATCAGTTCTATGAATATAAAAAATCACGTCTCTCTCTCTCTCTCTCTCTCTCTATATATATATATATATATATATATATATATATATATATATATATATATATATTCGCAACTTTCAGCAACTATAGGGGGCGCCACAAGAAATCCAATATGGCTGTCGATGCGGTGATACCCGTACACACGGAGCGGTCACCGCATGTGTTGTCGCTGGTTGCTGCCGCTTGCCGGCTAGGATAATTTTCCACCGCATTGAACTTCCCATGCATGGAGTGGCTCACGCGTGAGAGCATATGCATGCGAGACACACGGCACGATTTTGCATCCGATTTGACGTCCTACGCGCTCGTGTAGCAGCCGGAGTGGTGATGTTTCGCCGTACGGGGTCGCCGGGTCGGGCGTCCGGCGTGCGTTAAACCCGGCAGATTTTTCTCATCCGCCCGGTCCGGCGATCGCACGGCTGTATAGCCATAGTGGCAGCAGCACGGGAGACAGGCAACGTCGAGCCGCTGCTCGGTTTCTTACCGCTCCCATCATCATGTCCGAGGATGCCGATGTATCTGCCGGTATCGCCGCTATCGGTGGCGTGAAAAAGATGTGCTAAAATTATTTTATCATGCAAACTAATTCCTAATTCAATAATGCGGTACTTCCAGTGTGGCACTAATAAATGAAAGCACCGGCGTCCACACCACTCGCGAGATCGGGAACCACGATGCGAAGGCACCTGCGATCCATTCGCAGATAAGCAGTGACACTGCAGGCCGTCTTACTTAACCGGCTTGCTTCGCTTCCACCTTTGCTTTTATTGAGGTGTCGAGAAAACGGATTGCGTATGTCGACGCCTGACATAAGAGTACAATATCAATCGCGTTAGCAAAATTTGCTCACTCTACGGCGTGCTCGCGCTCCATCGCGGACGGCAGCGGCGTCTGCCTAGCCGCCGCTCGCAGGTGTCAGTTGCGGCAGGCTGTTTTGATGTGGCTTTCGCTCGCGAAGGCATAGTTTTATTGACCGTCGTCTTCTAAATTAAGCAAAAAAAAAAAAGAGCACTCGCCTGCTGCCTCCAAGGACCATGGTAGCGCAGTACGTAAGGTGTTGCGATGCATGTTCACGCGGGTTCGATCCCCGGCCACAGCGACCGCATTTCGATGGAGGAAAAATGCAAAAGATGACCTGCGTGCTTAGATTTAGGAGCACATTAAGGAACCCCAGGTGCTCGAAATTCATCCGGAGCTCCTCAGTACAGCGCGTCCCATAATCGTATCGTGGTATTGGCACGTAATATCCGAGGAATTCAGTTGTGTCCCAAAATTCAGCCGATTTGAGAAGCACGATGGAAACCATCATTTTCTCGTATGACAAGCTTCCCGATGCGCACGTGGATATCCCATTGTCTTTTCTGTCGCCGGTCCAAGAAAAAACCAGCCACGTTTACGACGCCTTTCACAGTATACGGTTTGAGCATTTTGGCACGACGTAGATGCGATTTCTCTTGTGCTGTTTATCCATTACTGAACCGCAAAGCTTCCACGATGTTGCACCAACAAAATCCATCGTAATTAACTTGCCACACGCACAACAAGTTGCAGGACACACCGACGACGAAGCACAGCCCGCACGTTGTCGCCAGGCAAGTTTTCGTCCTATCACCGGAACGCTGCTTTCACCGGTTGCCGCGCGGCGGCGCCACCATAGCTGAAAGTTGCGAATACGGCGGACAGAGTGAGCGACGCCAGCCCTCCCACTCGCAAACGAGTTGATACGCCACTGGTCACCTTGCTCTGCCAAAACGAATGGCCAAGTGCAGGCACCACATGAACCAGTTCAGGCAGTGCAGGTAAATCGAACGGACCTTTGCAGCAAAGTTCCTGCGGTCAGTGACGCTCTTGTGGAGTCAAGGCCTCACCGCGCTACGACCGTTCCGTCTCTCGTGCGCCGTCTCTCGTGTCCCGTTCCGTTTTTCGACCGTTCCGGCGGCGGAGGCCGTTCTCGGTGAGACCGTTCGGAGCGGCCGGCGTGAGCACGCTGATTGGACGGTGTGGTGTTTCCGAAGTGCTGGCAACAGTTCGGCAGAGCCAATTGGCAGAGCAGAAGAGTTCGATGGCGGCGAGTATTACTAGCAGACGACGCAAACGTACACTTTATGCCCATGTGAGTTCAATTTTTCAGTATTGTGGCGTAAACGAAGCATTCGCCCTGCTACGTTCTGTTCTGCAGCAACACGAATGGCATGGTTGCGCTCACTCACGCTCGAAATGCTGCACAGAGAGGCTTAGCAACTTGTGAAATAGTTCAAATTCAGTTATTGCTGCCACATCTCGTAGCATATCAATCAACCCATCTTCGCTAGATCGCATCCGGCGTGGCATGGCAGCGATTGAAGGTGTGAGTGCGTCGACTAGCAAAAACGCGGCGTCCCCGCACACGCCTGTATCCCGACGATTCAGATAGGGAGCCTGCTGCGGCAACACCGTTGCTCGCTGTCGACGATCAGGCCGTCGATCGCGACGTGCGGACGCGTAGGTCACGAATAAAATTTCAAGCTCTTCATGTCATAGAAGTGCGCAGTCACAGGCCTGCGCACAGGGAGGGGGGGGGGGTGCAAGGGGACGGCCGCCCCCTTGTTACTTAGAGGGGGGGGGGTGCAATGTCTGTCCTGTACACTGACTTAATATGGAGAGGGGGGCGCTGCAATAACCCTTCGCCCCTCCCCTTCCTGAAGGGGAACCTCGCTCTCGCCTATGTGCGCAGTGCCGGATTAGGGTGGGAAAGCGCCATAAACTAACGGCGGACCCCTGCCACCTTACCCCACCCCCCAAAAGATATTCAATTTTGCATGTGTATATATACATGCGCACACAGAGGCGTGCACACGATAGGGACATGGGGGGCGGCCACCCCCCCCCCCCCCTATTCACCTAAGAGGGAGGCGCAAAATCTGCCCCATACATTGACTTAGTATATGGCAGGGGGGTGCTACGATGATCCTTTGCCCTCCCTGATGGGGAACCTTGCACATGCCTATGCGTGCACAACGAACGCATGCGCAAACATGCTTACAGTACATGGTTGAACCACCCTCCGCCCAATCCCCCGAAAAGATTCTGGCTACGCCCACCGGTTGGCCCCGTCACAAAATGCAATGAAATGAAATGCTTACGTGCACCAGTGCTATGTACAATTTGCAGCTAGCACTGCAGAATATATGCTGTAAGCAACAACGTTCGATGCGAAAGAAATGATATATATATATATATATATATATATATATATATATATATAATATATATATAGATATATATATATATATATCTATAAAGCAGCAAGTTGCAGAATTTCCACAAGGTACAGTTGTATTATAGTTCAGTTCAGCCTTGCGTCATAAATCCGCGGCCAGTGGCAAAGCCCAAGTGCCTGCTCAAATAGGCATATGACCTTCTGAAAAAGCGAAATAATTCGATGTACTAACTTTTATTTCCAGAAGTTACAGCATCAAATTTACATTCTGCCTTTTCTGTTACAGTTGTGCAAGCCTGTGAGTAACTGTGAGCTTCTCTTGCCCTGCCCACATAAAATGCATGGACCCGTACAGCTGGGAAGAAAAAGAGGGGCCTATGGACTAGAGCTGTGCCACGGGCCGTATTTCCGAGCCCGAGCCCGGCCAGGGCCCGCTGACTTTGTCTAAGGCCTGCCCGAGCCCGACGGCAAAGGGCTGCGAGCCCGCCCGGCCCGGCCCGACGTACGAAAACACAATCCCGGGCCCGGCCCGGCCCGGCCCGGCCCGGCTTTTTGAACGACATTTGAACGAGCAGGTAATGCATTTCTATATCGAGCGATTTTTTCACAGAATGAAGGCAGTTTTTTTTATTGTCCTTTTTACCGGCTTGGCTGGCCGAGGAAAAACGGAACGCGAGACAGCCGGCGAGTCGCATCCACTCTTCTTGCGTGCTGCCAGAGTTCGCGTAGAGTAGTTAACGAGTAAAGGCCAACTCCATATGCGCCAAAATGCACGCGACAGCGACGAGCGACGAAACGGGCCGTTCGCGCGATGTATCGCGTGCTCGAAATCGCGCGATCGCTCGGTTTTTTCACATTTGGAAACCATCGCTACCATCGCTCATCACCCGGAAGTTACAAAACAACCGACCGGATGTATTGGCCTCGAGGAGTTACGGAGTCGCCCTCTATCGGACGCGCCTCGATTGCGTGCTAGGCAGGATACCGCCGGCGCGCTCCCCATAGGTTTTGCTGTCGGCGCTGTACAAAAACACCTCGAGGAAGCCCTCCAGGGCATTTCTGTAAGTACTTTCGAAATGAACTGTGTTCTTTACTGTCAAAATAATCATTTTCGACGAACTGAAAGCACAAGATAGTCTACAGTCGCTGTCTCTTTGCAGAAAACCGAGCACCCGCTTCACGCTGTCACCGCGTTGGAGACCCCTGAACCGGCTTCTTGCGTGAAAGGTAGTCACTCGCTGAGTGCAAACTATGTGAAATATCTCGTTAGAGTAGACTGCCTGTATAACCAAACGGAGCATAACAGAAAGAAGCCTCAAGCTAGCGATCGCACGGGTTCGCGACGACTGACGGTGCCTCTGCATGTATGAGCGTCTGTTCGTACTGATGGTTTCGCTTTTGCTACGAGCGCGTTTTGGCACCGCGCTGTGAACTTTAGGCCGCAAAATATGAGAATTTGTGAGTAAACAAATAACTACTGTTGCGCGGACGCTATCAGAGCAGTTCAAAAACAATTTCCTTACAACTGCGGCTTCGGCGTGCATGGCAACTTTGTGATATGCCGTCCCGACGATTCAGTGTTTTTTTTTTTTTCTTTTTCGGTCTAAATTCGGGTACGTTTCTCTGTCATTTGACAAGTTGTCTCGCACTGCGTATTGATCGGTCTTCTCAGCGGGCAAATGCCGCTGCTTCTGTTTCTTTATTCAGCGCATCCGTTTCGTTTGGTGCTCACACAAAACGTGAGCAAATGCGACGCCTTTTTTTAATGCTCCTTAATTATCGTTCCGTTTGCATTCCAGTGAACTTGCCGGTCTCTGTCATCAACAAATTCATGGACCAGAGCTTCACCACTTCGAGATTGCTGGTGGAAGGAGAACCAGTCTACGAGACCGAGCATGTAGTAGCATGCGACGCCTAGGAAAAGAAAGAAAATACAGTAACGTTTGCCGGACTTGTTCTGCAAACGTCGGCTGTGAACTAGGACCCACATGAACTTGAAATAGCGGTGAATTAAATAGAAGGTATTGCAGCAACCAGCAGCCGCAAAACAGGATAGTAATTATTTGGCGTGTACCCCAGCAATTTCGGCAGCAGTGTCGTGTCTAACGCCAAGAGGGTGGCATCTTTCCCAAGTAAATAAATGAGGCTCCAAGAAAATACATGGGGTTGGCCGGTGGGCCGGTCATCGGTGGGCCAATCACGGAGGCAATGCAAAATTTATGTAGCTTATGAAGCAATGCATGCCTCATCAAATGGGAAGGTTGCCCGTCGGCGTCCCGCGTCGGTGATGCAAAAAATAATCGTCACGTGATGGTGTCACCATATGACGTCATCATGACGTCACAGATCGCCAAAATATGTAGTGTCATTATGACATCACGTAATGTGGCGTCACATGATGACGTATTCACACGTCATGGTCGATTTGCATTGCCTCCGTGATCGGTCACGGAGGCCGTGCAAAACCGCGTTAGGTGCAGAATGCTTTTGGAGGGGGGCGCGGGTGAATCAGTACATCGACAGACAAGAAGAAGATGGCTTTCGCCTTCTAGTCATCTTTAACGAATGCATAAGGGACCCTGTGCGTTTTTAATTCAACGTATCTAAACAATGACTTGCGCATCTGCAGCCGATTTTGTGGACGCTGAGCACGAGGCCGACGATCAAGAGGTCGCATTGGAGGGTTCTGAGATGGCATCGCACGTGGTAAAAGGTAGCGCTTTTATTATCCTGTGGCAGATAAGCATCATTTGCCGGCGGGAAGCGCGCGCGAGCCATCGTCTCAGTGCGCGCTGTCTGATACTCACCGAACATCGCAGGCCCGACGCAGTAGCAAAAGTCTTCGTCGCGGAAGTGCTTGTTGCACACAAGACTCGTAGCGGATGGCTACTTGCCGGTTCTTAGCTTTACAACCCATGCTTCACGCTGTTTCTTGTCCCGCGGTTACCAGTGCAGGCTGACGCTGGGCTCCTTTGCGTGAGCGGCGGCACCTGCGGCACCGAGCGGTAGAGCCCCATGTTCGTCGCCTTCGGAGGCAGCCACTCTAGTACAATGGTTTCAATTGAGTAGACAATGAGAGAAAAACTTCCGAATTTGAACAGACCGCAGCGCATGTGGGACTTGAAACTCGTTTTCAGAGCACGCGGCAGTGCGCCACAAGCAGCCGACGCGGCCGCTGAGACCACATGATCCTGCCAAGCACGTCACGCCGACGGTGGCGCCGGCGTTTCCAGTGGTGGGCCTCGAGGCCAATAGCGACGTACTAAGCAATGTACTAAGCACATCAGCTGTACACCAACAAATAACGTAATAATTATCCACGTGCATACAAAAAGTACTGCGAGACAACGGTAAACGTTTTACGTACCACATGCAACAAATATTTTTATTTGCATTGCATACCTGCGACAGCGCGGCACTTTTGCTATACAAGTAGGACGACCTCATGCCAGCAACAGTGGAGTTCGCTCGCCAAAGCCGTCACGAGTATGGGGTATGCCCATGCAAGCGTCAGCTTGCACGAAGGCGATCTACATCGGGTAGCTCGTCGCTGTCGCGTGCAGGTTTCACTCATATCGGATTTGACCTTAAATCTATCGCGAACAGTCGGGTGGCGCGTCACTAGCACAGGTGGTGTTACTTCTCTGTTCGTCGGAGTGCAACAGAGGCAAGTGCTTTACCTGCTCCCCTTTTGTTTAAAGTCAGCGAATGGAAAGGAAAAACGGTAAAGGCGGTCGCGGAAAAGGCGTATGCGTGCTGGGAAAACAATTCCCGCTCATTCTCTATATTTCGGGCTTGCGTCGGGCTTTGCGCCGGGCCCGAGCCCGGCCCGATAAAACTCCAAGTAGCCCGAGCCCGGCCCGGGCCCGAGGTGAAAAATACGTCAGCCCGCCCGAGCCCGTCCCGCGGGCCGGGTCGGGCTCGGCTTTCGGGCTACCCGGAGCCCGTGCACACCTCTACTATGGACAGCTCGATAATTGAGGGTTGACAGGTGTATAGCTTCTTAGGCTCCGCATGCCATCCCTGCCCAGCCCATATAGATCATGAAATAGATGTGGGAAATCTTCGTGAGGATTCTATCATGGCTTCCACAGGGTATCTGATTGAATGCTGGCAAGACGGACAGCTGCTTATATGATTGCTAAACTGCACAGTTGCTAATACATCCCAAAGCCAGAAAAGAGGTGCAACTAGATAATATCGGGCCCTTTCATTAACATCGTGCACAGGCACGCAGCTTATTTATCAGTGTAATACTCACATGACCGAGTACATTCAAATCACATCACTGTTTATGTTATTCACATTAGAGCACGTGGCACGGGCTCGGGCCTACCCGAAAACCCGAGCCCGGCCCGGCCCGTGGGCCGGGCCGGGCCGGGTAAAGCAGTTATCACGGCGGGCCCGGGCCGGCTCGGGCCTGAGCTCCGGGCTTAGGGCCGGGGCCCGGTTTGACTTAGCGGGCTCGGGTCGGGCCGGCTGTGGACTTTGCTCCGTTCTTAAAAGGTCACTAAAGTGAAACACTGATCGGTTTAAACCGGATAAAGAACCCGAACGTCATTATTTGCACCATCAATTAGTTTTATTAATAACGGAGGAAATCAAGGTCAAAGTTCCATTTTGAAATTTCACGCTGAAATCTCCGCACGTGAAGTCACCAAATAATTCAAACTGTATTCGTCGTATTTTTGGGACATTGGCTCAATGAAATTTCAGAAACTTGGTATGTTAAGTCTATGACCCCCTCAAGGTCAGTGTAATTCATTTTGCCTTCAGAATGTATGACGTCAGGGCGTTGCTGCGTGAATTTCAAGTTGGCGTTGTTACCTGCACTTTCCTGTGAGTTTTCTCTCTTACGAGACCTCTTGTCGCGGCGAGCGGGTGCTTTTGGAATGACAGAAGAGTAATTTACTGATATAGAAAAATCGTTTTTCTCTTTAATGTGCCTTGTTCCGCATACGCTGTGCATACGTATATGTCCCACATTTTATCTCGAAAAAACGCCTTTTTTATGTGGGGTGAAGCTATTCGGAGAAGTTTTATAAAGGATAAGTACTGAACCTCTTTTGCTTCATGCATATGAGCTACTTGGCTTACCTGAACGGGCGAGCTAAAAGTAAATAGACCAGGCATTTATATGTACCATTTCGCTATTCCGTTCTTTATTTCTTTTGTTATTTTATATTCCAAATGTTACTCTGTATCGCAGCAATGTAATATAATAATTATACCTATGAGATGTCATCGCAAGAGCGATCACAGAGCTGCAAAGCGGGGAAGCGTTGTTGAAAGTTAGAGCCCCCCTCTAAAACGAAAGGACTGCACGGAGTCTTGATACATAGAATCCCTATAAAGGCACATTGTTTTTCTGTGACTGTGACGGCTCCCTGTGGTCATGTGGCGCGAGATGGACATGCACAACCTGCTTTTTGTGGCCACATTGTTAACGTCTGAGCTTTCGTCTTGTTCCGCCATATCAGGGGTCTCAAAACTCACCTCAGCTAACGAGCCGCATTCACGAAAATTTACTCCCGCAAGGGCAATGACGAAGGTAGGAGGGTGGGAGGGGGGAACGGGTTTTACAACTACCGTCATTTCACAGCAGACCTTTCCCATATCTACGGGATCATTTCTGAAGGGGATTTGGCGGTAGGATTCCAACAACACATCGATACCCATTGTTGCAAAATAGTGCGGACGAAGGCAACTTGGAGCGCGCCAGACTCTATATTGAAGAAGAGGAAACCGAGGGGCATCGAGGGCACGTGCACGTGGCCGGGCGCAGCAGTTTGCCTTTCCACTATATTGACCATAACGGACGTCTCCTTTCACGTCTGGGGAACCAGTCCATTTCGTATCACCCATAATGGACTAAAATCTGGACGCCGATTCTGAAATATAGCTTTTGTTTCACGGTTATGTATCACACACGGTGACCGCAAAGGGAGTGGGTGCCTCGAGAAAAATATGCTTTCGATCTGTCATGCGCCTGTGGTATCTCGAAAACATACTGATAAGAAAAGAAATGGAATGGAAGACAGGCATAGTGCGGGCGGAGGGCGCTAGCGAGGTTCGCGAGCCGCGTGTTTGGGGCCCTATATAGTGCGCTATATAGTGCGAGAGCTACATCATACTGCCGCAACAGCGTTGGAATGTGTAGGAATAGAATAGGTCCATTAAGCAAGGCGTGGGATGAAGTATATTTTCTGGACGAAATATCTGGCTTGAGAAAAGGACAATGACAGATTCCGTGCCGGGTGATGTCCCCTTACCTCCAACCATATGCATCCAATGAGTAAGCTTTGAGAAGCTTAGTCGCGCCTTTATTACCAAACTTGAACGAACCCCGAAAATATATCGAAATCGCTTCGCCCACTTCCTGCCAGTCCTACCCGCGTAGTCCATGACCACCTTCTACCGGTACAACATCGCTGTGAAGGCGTAAGCCATTATAATATGGAAAAAACGAGCACGGTGCAAACCGTGCATAACATACACTGCTGAAACTGCAAGGACAAGCCCTCAAAGAGGAGGTTTATGGATGACATTGAAGAGTGCAACGACGTTCGGGAACGAGAGAAGTGAAGGGATGAGCTGGGCAGCTATGTTCATTCTGCAGAGGTCCAAGAGGTCCACAAAGACATCCTAGATTTGCTCAAGTGTGGAAGTTATGAACTTAGACTGCCGACACCTTCGCAATTGGCAAGGCAGTATGTGGTGCAGTGCAATTGGCAAGTCAGCGCGGCAGGATATGTTATGCAAGAGCGCATGTGTGCCTAAAGCAGGAATCTCTGATACTTTGATTTTCGCACTATAACATGTGAAGAAGTAAAACTATAAACTACGCCGTAAGAAACTTATAGACGCATATACTAGCAGTGGTGTGGTATGTGAAAATATGCTAGGATAAATAGGTGTGTTTTCTTCCTTCGGCTGCCTCCACACATACACGTGGTGCACGCGGTTCCATACCTTTACCTAGATTAGTGTATTTACAACAACGGTCACAAATTTGGTTTTTACCCCTCTGTTCTCTTACTGTGGCAAGGTGCTACAATGGTGAAGAGAGGTGCTACATATCGAGGGTGCACGATGGCTTTGGGTTAGAGCAGCTATAAATTTCAATAGGCTATAGAGTGCAATAAAAAACTAGTGAAGTGAGGTTTTGTTCTCTGCCAAGCCAATCTAGAACACATGCTCTGGCGGTGCTCCGTGTTACGCGGCGGCGAAGTCATCACGCCGTCCAAATGGGAGGCTGCTATTACCAGCTCCGCGCTTGAAGAACAGCTATATGGGCAGTTCCAACGGGCCCGCGACGCAGCAGAGAGGACTTGGTCTTCTGTTCCGATGTCGGAGCGGCCCGCAACGTGCTAGAGGCCGCGTTCCGATGGACCATAATAAAGTTTATCTATCCATAAATCCATCCTTTGTTGTTATTGCGCTCCCTATCGAAACTGAACTCGTGCTGCAAATCACTTTCCTTGCTACAAAGTCTGCTACAAAACGACCTTCATGATCCCCAGTGTATTTACAGAAAAAATGAGTACAGTATACCACTGCCGAACAAAATTCATTGTATCCAATATGTCCGCTCAACTGTTTGCACGTAAGCCCCTTTTTTACAAGAAGTTACCGTACGTTAAGTAAAATTGTTAGCGAAACATGCGCCAACAAAACGTAGATATGTGCTACTTAAAAACACCTTGTTCGGGCAAAACCACCTAAATTACTGGGTCGGGCCTCAGTCGGGCCTGATCTGTGGTCGGGCCGGGCCGGGCCGGGTAGGCAAAATTTTTTCTCGGGTTCGGGCCGGGCCCGGGTCTCATTTTGAGTCACCGGGCCGGGCTCGGGCGGGTAAATTTGAACGAGTTCCGGGCCCGGGCCGGGCACGGGCCGAAAATTACGGCCCGTGCAGTGCTCTAATTCACATTACAAAAAGGACATATCAAGCTAAAAGCTATACATACGTTGCTTCAAGTGAGACTGATTACAAGAGTCTGTACACAACATTATTATACAAACTGAACACTAATAAGGCACGTGACACTGCAGATATTGAAGCAATCCTTAGAATGGGTCTTATGAAGGCATTTGACAATGTTACACACAAGGCTATTTTAGAGAAGCTGCAAAAGCTTTACATATACCTATATGTGTGTGAGGGAACCCACATGTATACCATGTCAAGGAACTCATACGAGGCAAAATCAGATCAGATGACGTAGAACTTAAAAATTGGTGAACACCTTGGGGATTGGTCTTGTCACGCTTTCTGCTTAATGTAGCGTTCTTACGTCTATCCACATTAACTGAGTAGCATCAAAGTGTTACCGCATGGCCTGTAAGCTGATGAGATCATGCAGTGGCCTGTGGGTAGCAGGTGACAGCAGTGAATCAGTCAGTCAGTCAACAAACTTTATTAAGGTCCAAAGGAACTACAAACCCGTAGTTGCGGGCCGCGCCCACGTTGGGACCGGAAGACCATGGTCCTCCGCCCGTTCGCGGGCCCTTTGGACAGCCCTTAGTTGTTCCTGGGGATCGCCGCTTTTGAGGGCTTCCTCCCAGTCCTCTTGTTTATTAAAAGGCGCATTTCGTAACGCAGAACATTGCCAGAGCATGTGTGCTAGCGAGCAATACTCTGCATTGCACTCAGGGCAGTGTGGGTCGATGTCCGGAGCAAAGTGGCTAAATCGACCTCTCGACGGGAATGATCCCGTCTGTAACATTCTGAGCGTAGAAGACTGGGGTCTAGTGAGCGTGGGGTGTGGTAGGGGGAATTTCCTGCGCCCAAGCTGATAGTGCTTAACGATTTCGTGAAAAGAAAGCAATGGGTCGGAGTCGTGCTCACAACCCGTACTGTCTAGCGCATCGGGACCATCGCAGAATGTGAGACCTCGCGCTTGGTCATGAACTAGCTCATTCGGGTTGGATTTGCTGGGATGTACATTGTTTCCCATGTGCGCCGGGAACCATGCGATAGTATGCGAAGCATCAGGTGGCCTGTGTCTGATTATGGCCGCCGCCTCTTTCGAAAGTAAACCCGATCGAAAGGCTAGTATGGCTGATCTCGAGTCGGTATAGATGTAAGGCCGCGAGGGGTCGGTCATGGCGAGCGCGATGGCAACCTGTTCGGCCGCAGACACCGTGATGTGTCTTACCGAAGCTGCATTAATAATTCTCCCATCAGGGTCTGCTACAGCAGCTACAAATGAATCTGTGCGCCCGTACTGGGCAGCATCGACGTAAGAAACTAGTGAAAGCTTTGATGCGTAAAATTGATGAGAGAGCGGGGCTCGGGCCTTGCGCCTGGCCACGTTATATTGGGGGTGTACATTCCTAGGGAAAGGGAGAACCTGAAAGGTCTCTCTAACGGTGTGAGAGAGCATGGTGGCATTCTTCGTCGATGGCCAAGGGGCAGACCGGCAGACTTCAATATGCGTCTGCCGGCCTTCGTAGACGAGAGGCGGACGGTTTGAGCCGTTTTTTGTGCTTCAATTACCTCCGTGAGGTTGTTGTGCACACCTAGTTCGAGAAGCCTTTCTGTGCTAGTGCTGATCGGAATTCCCAGTATGCATTTGACGCTTTTCCTGATCAGCACATCAATTTTTGCCTCCTCCGAGCGGGACCAGTTGAGCGCTGATGCGACATAATTTATGTGACTCATCAGGAATGCATGGTACAGTCTCAGGAGGTTGCTCTCACTGAGGCCACCTCTGCGGTTCGATACTCTTGTGATTAATCTGAGCATGCTCTCCGTCTTTGCCTTGAGACGGGCAACAGTTTGAATGTTGCTTCCTTTTGCATGAATTATTAGACCTAGAATCCTTACGGAGTCTACCCTGCGGATCATCTGACCAGATTTGGCATATAGGTTAATGGGAATCTCGTCGAGAGGGGTAGAGTGTCTCATGCCCCTTCGATTTGGTCTATAAAGCAGGAGTTCTGATTTGGACGGTGACAAACAAAGTCCCGTTCCCTGTAAGTACTCTTCGGTGACATCCAGAGCTTCCTGAAGGGCACTCTCCACGGCTCCGTCGGACCCCCCACCGCACCAAACGGTGATGTCATCCGCGTAGAGCGCATGGTTCGTGCCCTCGACTCTCGCGAGTCTTACTGAGAGGACCTCTCATCGCTATGTTGAAAAGCAGCGGTGAGACCACTGCGCCCTGTGGAGTGCCCTTAGCCCCTAACTTGAATTCTTGGGATCTTAGTTGGCCGATCTTAATGGTGGCCTTTACGGTCCCTTAAGAAGGAGCTTACGTACGCGTGGAAGCGTTTTCCTAAGTTTAGATTCGAGATGGATTCCAGAATGAATCTGTGTGCAACGTTGTCGAAGGCTTTGGCGAGATCTAACGCCAAAATACCTCTGACATCCCTGGTGCTCACGTCGATTATCTGCCTTTTGATAAGCAGCATGATGTCCTGCGTCGATAGAGAGGGCCTGAAGCCGACCATGTTATACGGGAGCAGTTCCCGCTCCTCGATGTATCGCGTTACTCTGTCGTGGAGTACGTGCTCAGCCACCTTGCCCACGCAGGACGTGAGCGAGATTGGTCTGAGGTTTCTCGGGCGTGACTGGTTTACCTGCTTTCGGGATAAACACTACAGAGGCTGTTTTCCAGGTCTCTGGGACCCGACCAGTCTCCCACGCACCGTTGATCTCCTCAGTAAGCTTATCGATTGATTTATCATCGAGGTTGCGCAGTAGTCTGTTGGAGATGCCATCCGGCCCGGGCGCCGAGCGCCCGTTTAGCTCCTGTAGAGCTTTTACCACTTCCGCTTTAGTGACTGGGGCGTCGAGCTCCTCCGTAGGGTCACCTCTGTACTCTGGGAGTCCTCGTGCCCCGAAGGGCCTATGGGGAGATACCTGTCAGCTAGGCTCTGAAGTATGTCTACGTCTGATAAGCCCTCCTGCTTAAGGTCGTGTATTAAACGATCAATTGCTAGGCACTGATTCCTTTTTGATTGTGAGTCATCTAACAGTTGCTTCAGGAGGTTCCACTTGCCTCCCGCGCGCATCTGTCCGTCTACAGCCGAGCAAACCTCGTTCCATTGCTGCCTGCTCAATTCTTGGCAATACGCTTCGATTTCACGATTTAATTGCGCTACTTTCTTACGCAGCCTCCGATTGAGCCTCTGCGTTTGCCATCTGGCGAGTAAGGAGTTTTTGGCTTCTACTAGGTGCGCCAGGTGCGCATCCATCCTATTGACTTTGAGGTCCGTTTCGACTATTTTAGTAACAGCCTGAACATCCTCTTTCAGTTTCTTTAAAAGGTCCTCGAAGGACTCGTACTCCTCCAAGTCCTCTCCCCGGCGTTTACGGAAGGCATCCCAGTCAACTACACTGAATGCCCTAAGCTGCCTTAACATGCATAGAAATTTCTACAATAAAGTGGTCACTGCCCAGATTTTCTTGCCTATTGTGCCAACTAACTCCGGTGGTGTTCTTAACGAAGGCCAGGTCCGGTGTGGTGTCGCGCGACACTGAAGTACCGATGCGCGTGGGAAACTGTGGGTCCGTAACGAGCTCTAGAGAGCAGTTTGTAACCGCTTGAAGTAGATTTATTCCTTTAGGGGAGTGTGTCACATAACCCCCACGCCGGATGCGGCGCGTTAAAGTCGCCAGCTACCACGAGTGGAGCATCCTTCGCTTTGGCCGCCGCCTTGGCTAAAATCGACAAGAATGCCTGGTGACGGTCTCTCGGAGAACTATAAATATTAAGAATGAAAACGCTGTTCTTAAGCCAGTTGTTGGGAATGATTTCGATAAGCATTACCTCAGCTCTCGTGTTGCCCAATTGCAATTTGTGCTCCTGAAAAGAGCATTTTTTTACAACTAGAACCGCAAGACCGAGTCTGCCATCGCCGTTTGCCGAGATAGCTCGGTAACCTGGAAAGGACGAAATTTCAGATCTGGTTTCCTGTAATAAGATAACGTGTGGTTTGTTCGCCTGTGTCGCGATAAACTGTTGCAGTGGGGCCTTTCGTCTCTGAAAGCTGGCGCAGTTCCACTGCCATATGATCAGTTCTTTAGTGTGACCCGCCATTGTGAATGCTTTGAGTTGGCAAGGCCCCTAGGACGCTGCCTGAAGCTTCGCTAGTTGACGCGGGCGTGACTTCCATATTAACTGGTTCGGCACACTTAGTCCGCTCGTTTTCTAAAACTTGGACTCTAAAAGAAGAGTTTGATTGCTCTTGATCAATTCATTAAGGGACTTTTGTATACGTTCCAGCGAGCGTTGCACTGCTGCCTCCCCCGTGGCAGTCTCCTCGGCTGCCTCCTGCGAGGTGGTGGCCCTGCGTTAGCCGGACGCGCCTGCGGTTCTTCCTCACCCGAAGAGGGCTGTTGCCTTGGCTGAAGATTGGCTTTCCGAAAAGCCTCGAAATCAGCCTTCATCTTTTCGATTTCTGCCCGGAGGCTAGCGTTTTCTTGTAAAAGCTGTGTTACTCTAGCGTCTTCTTTATGCTCTGACAATGTTACATGCGTTACCTTTTTTGGCCCCTTGTCCGTATTCTGCTTGGCTCGGTCCGCCCACGTAGGTCCTTCCTGGGTGCGCGCCCGGGATTGGGAGCGCCCCTTGGATCGTGAAGGTCCTCTGAAGTGGGAGCGTCCCTTAGAGCGAGTCCGGGGGCGTCCTCTAGAGAGGCTGCGTTGACGAGCCGATGGCGACTGCGAACGCGCGCGGCCAGTCGCACTTGACACACTGGAGTCACGTGAACGATCTCCCTGAGGCGCCTGTGACTTCTTGGCGCGCGAAGTACAGCAGTGAATGCATAGAAAAATGGGTAATTACACGATACATAAGGCTCAGCAATGTACCAAACAAGTGATGAGGCTTAATTATTTAAGGATATCCAATTATCACTCTGTCATGAAAGTGGTCCACTTGGTATGCCTATTGCAAGCCTTCATTATCATGTGCTGTATGCAAACCCCTACCAAACTCCAAATCTCAGGGAAAGATCACGAAGTGATCGCTAAGAATAGTGCAATAATACAACTCACCCGGAGTTCTATAGGCAGACACACTCAATAAACTTGACATAGTAAAATACACAGCATGAGAAAGTATAAAGGGAAACATTGCCCACAATGTGCGACGACAGCTTCAGATGCTCCCTCTACCTAGAAAGATTCACCCCAAATTACACAAGATAAAGATAGCACTGATGTGACAATTGCAGATAGCTCTTTGCAACGTGCCTATCGTGATAGATGGTGATTCCAAAGTGGCAGGCTTCATGTGAGCTGGAAACACCTACAGAGCCAATTAATTGCCTATTGCATTGACAATGGCTTCCACTTGAGCCAAATATGTAATCAATGAAAGAAGGGGACCTTTGGGGTTCCATCATTTCTTTTTTTGACACCACGTTAATGAAAAAATTACACCATCTCCCGCTAAAGGGGACCATGAGGCGATGCGAAGCCGGTGCACGTGCACGATCGCGTTCCGTTGGCGTTCGTTGGGCACGCTACCGACCTCGCGTCGTGGAACGCGAAGAGGGACGCTACGCGCGTCGTATCTTCCATCTAGCCTGGCGTTAATTCTCACAGGGCGAGCGGGGAACGCGGTCGACAGGCGGGCGAGAGGGGGGCAGCGTAGGAGAGGAGAGAGAAGGGGAGGGGACGCGCATGCGCTCGAGCTCATCGCGGCGTTGCGCAGGAAGAATATCGGCATGTCTAGCCCGCGTTTCAGAGGAAGAGTGGAAAGGGGGAGGAGTAGGGGAGGGGAGAGGGAAAGTAGAGAGGGGAAGGGAGAGGGAATGTGGAGAGGGAAATGGGGAGGGGGAAAGGGGAGAGGGGAGGGGGAGAGGGTAGTGGAGTGGAGGTGTGTGGAGAGGGTATGCGCATGCGCAGTAAGGGTGGTCACGCCGCACACCACCACCACCACCACCGGATTGAGCTCCGCCCTAAGATACTTCGCATCTAAAACCAGCAGACAATAAAGCCAGTAAAGTACAAGGACGTTAGCTGTGCAATTTGTGGGGATCTCGGATAACAACCCTCGCCCTCACCTTCAGCAGCGGTGATAGCAAGCAGCGACGAGCGCCACTGCGCATGTGCGTGCATGTGCGAAGGGTTTATAAGCCTGCCCAGCGAGCGGCCGGGTGGAGTTGCCGGCAGACTGCCGTGTAGTGTGCGCGTGTGCGTGGCGTGCGGTCCGCCGGGGTCAGGGTTAGCGGCACCGGTGTGAAAGTGGTTCGTGGAAGTGTTTTAGGAAGTTGTTTCAGAGTTTTCTTGCCGCCCTAACGTCGTTCAAGTTCTGACTAATAAACGTTATTACGTTTCCCCGCCCTCTACGAACGCTCTTTTCGGAGTAGACGACGGAACCCCACAACTGGCGCCCAACGTGTAATCGGCGACGTCTATTCCCGAGAAGAATGGAGGCTGCTCTCAAGAATCTTCTTGAGACGATGGAGCGCCTCGACCTGGCGTCGGCAGCGTTCTGCGCGGCGCGTGGAGACGCCGCGTCCGCAGCCTACTTGGCAGCGAGGTGCGTTGCGGTCCCGACTGTGGGATATGCAGCGGCTGGAGCGGACGAGGACGCTGGTTGCGGGGCTGAGCTGCCGACAGATTCGGACGCCAACGCGGACGAGGCGGACCGAGCCACTGCGACTGGAGGGAGTAGTACGAGCGCGGAGACGTCGACACCTACCACAGCTGCCGACGCCGACACAGCATGGGATGCCGACTCGAGCGCAGACGGCAGGCAAGGACAAGCCGCTGGTCAGGAACACGCGACTGCGGTTGTTCAAGGAAGTGCGTTGGCACAGAACGAGAAGACCATCGACGGCTGGCACAAGGCTAAAGTCGAGGGTGCCTCGACGAGCACAGACGCGAGCGGCGCGAAAGAGGGGATGTAGGTTGCAGCTGTACTCGCCCATGTGCCGGACGGTTGGTGAGTTCGTCGATGCACAGACCGGTTACTGCACTGGCGAGCCCCGGAAGAGTGCGCAAATTTTAGAAAAGGCCATGAAAGGAGAACCGGAGGAAGAAGGCGGCTACAAGGAGTACTTGGACAACAGAAAATGGGGGACGCTGAGAGCCCGGCACATGGGCTGGAAGGTGAAGCTACGGAAGTGTTGTGGGAAGAGGCTGCGAGCGATGCCCGAGAACCAAGCATCGAAGGCGATGAAGTAGCAGGGCCGCAAAGACGTAGTGCCTCTGTCGAAGCAGAGAACGGCACAGCAGAAGGTGCAGTGGCTACCGGCTGAGAACGACGAGGGCAGCGACGAGAGCGACGACGACCACTCGCAACTCGACCGCAACCGAGACAACGACGCAAGAAGCCACGAGAACCTTGGTCAAGGAAGGCAAGACATCCGCCATCAAAGCAAAGGCAGCTTGCTCAAAAGGCGGCGAAGGAAAGGCAGCGGTAAGGGCTCCGGCCAAGGCTCTGGGCAATGCAACGGAAAGACGGTACCCACGGAGACCCAAACAATGGTGGTGGAAGGCCGAAAAAAACGGAAATCGGCGTAGACTATCACCGCGAACTTCTCTTTTGAGGGGGGGAATGTGTGGGGATCTCGGATAACAACCCTCGCCCTCACCTTCAGCAGCGGTGATAGCAAGAGCGACGAGCGCCACTGCGCATGTGCATGCATGTGCGAAGGGTTTATAAGCTGCCAGCGAGCGGCCCGGGTGAGTTGCCGGCAGACTGCCGTGTAGTGTGTGCGTGGCGTGCGGTCCGCCGGGGCCAGGGTTAGCGGCACCGGTGCAAAAGTGGTTCGTGGAAGTGTTTTAGGAAGTTGTTTGAGTGTTCTTGCCGCCCTAACGTCGTTCAAGTTCTGACTAATAAACGTTATTACGTTTCCCCGCCGTCTACGAACGCCTTCTTTTCGGAGTAGACGACGGAACCCCACAAGTTTTAACTGTATCATAATTGCGACATAGATACGAAGAAAGTAAAGTGGCCTGAAAGACATTTTGCCACTGGCAGGGACCTTCAACCTGCAACCTTGGGATGACACATCCGACAGCGGCACACCGGGCCCGTGCCCCCCGCCCCCAGATAATTTTTTAAATGCGAAGCATTTCTTAGCGAACCTCTGGCACTTTGAGCGTTTCTATCTACGTATCTATCTATCTATCTATCTATCTATCTATCTATCTATCTATCTATCTATCTATCTATCTAGCCGCCTACGTCTGGGTGCTCTCATGATCGCCTCCTTAACTTGGTGAAGACCAAAATTTGCATGGGAGGGTGAGAGGATTTGACGAATACGATTGCCGGGTCATGACATGAATAACGTTAAAATCATGTCGCTTACGTCGTCAAACCCTTTCCACTAGACACGTGTGGCACATACCCGTTTACCACGGGCCGCGGTGTACGGGTATGCGCCACAGGTGATTGACAGTTTATATCTACCCAGGAACGGCGAGAACGGACATTGGTAACTTAAATGCTAGAGCGTTAAGGAAAACCAACAATGGCAGCGTTGACTCAACGAATGGAATGAATGAAAATTAGGATCCCTGCAGGAATCGAACACAAGCATTCTGCGTGGCAATCAGGTATTCTACCACTGAGCCATGCCAGGTCTATAAACTGGTTCGGAAAAACAGCCTACGCAGGCGTAATATCGGTGCAACGTCAATTGTGTTTGTGGTGCTTGCTATCTAATTTTACAAGAAAGCAATAAACACTACATGATACTCCTACGATGTGTACTCCTACGATACATGCATCATATCAGATTAACGTCTGTAGTTCCAGTGTTGGCTCCGCTTTTATAGCAGTCTAATAAACATTACGTTTGTATTCAGTTGATTCAGCAAGCTATATTGAAGCATTGCTCGACCCCGGAGGAATACATAACGAAAGTTACATATGATATCCATCACCGCACCGTAAATTGCACTTAGTCCGCAAGAACGACGCAGTGTCCACTGATTTCTCACGAGGCTGGGCGATGACCTCATGATGACCGAGGATAATGCCAGATTGAGTGACGGCCGCTTTGTAGACTAGGCTATGTAGGCCACATACGCCCAGGTAGTCTACGATTACGACAAACACCATCTGATGTTGGTCCACGTAGCACTATCCAGGCCTACCAGCCTCGACGGCCTATACCTCACCAACGCGAAGGGTGGCTTCAGGTTCCTACTTGTCGCCGGCTCTATCGACAGCCGATTTGTCGACGAAATGACCAAGGCATGAGGATGTAGATGCGGTCACTAACCAAGTCAAGGTAAAAAACACAGAGACGTTTCGGGACCCATACGGGTTCCTTGTTCACACTAAGCAGGCAAGAGCCTTGTGTCGCTTTTTTATGCTAAAATGTGACGTACTGAACGGGCGGTAGGTGTAGGAACCGAGGCATCCATAGAATTCCAACAGCTCTACTATACCTACTACTTCACTACACATGGACCCCTCGGTCACCAGGATCACGACCGGATCCTATAACAAGTCATGACCAGCTGCTGGTGCTCACTGATCACGGTGATGATGCCCTTGTTCAAGAACTGTCAAGAACTTCTTCCACACATGCACACGAGTTCGTGAAACGTGCGTGCGTTCTCGGGACACATATGCGGCTCTCAACATATAAGTGGGTCGTATCAAATTTAAACATATCTTTAGCGTCATTTTGTAACGTGTCGCTCAGTAAAAAAAGATTACGCCACAGTCACCTACCCGACGCATGCTTTCGCATAACATCGACACCCACGGTACGTGGGATCTGCCGAATTTTTTTTTGCCTTTCTTTTTCTTTCGCGAGTTGATTTCTCTAGACGATAGGCTCGAGCTTCTCATGACACATCGGCCTAGAAAACAGTGTTCGGTGCGGTGCAAAACATCACATCACGTTACCAGAAATCAGGGTTCGGGTCGTTATGGAACCCGCGTATTCTGCGTGGCCCGTCAAGCACAATGCCACAGAGCCACGCCAGTGCTCGAAAACCGGTTCGGGAAAAGACCCTATGGAGTGGTAATGTCCGAAAGAGGAGTCACATTAACAGACACACAATATTGCTTGATGGAAGAGTAGAATCGTACCAGGCATCACACCGTGTGAATTGTGTAACGAGTGGGCGGGAAGTTGGGAAGTGACCCGTTTTTGAAATGCAACATCAGGTGTCCTCGGCCACCATTACCGTCAAAAACCTGCCATTAACCTGAACGCCAAACGATGATGACAGGTCCCACTCGGTAAAGATATGAGCATTATGCACCTTAAGATAGACGGACAGACAGAATATGAGGCTGATCTAGTGCTCTCCTTATACCACTTCACCGTCCCGGAAAGGCGTTGGTTCTAAGGTCCCAGGGACCTTAGTTGGTTCTGGGTTCGAACCCCCGGACCAGGACAAATTTTTCGGCGACATGAGGCTTTCTTTCTGAGAAATCCGTATGGATTTCCTTGTGGCTTCGAGCTACTAACGAGTGGTTGTCTATTGTCCTTTTTTTTTAATTGTATACATCAACGACGAAAATGCGCCAAGCCCCGCATGTTCCTTCAAATGTCTTGAAACGCACTGTGCACACGTGTAAAGGCTTCCTGAATAGACAACTGACGGTCATTTAACTTCATTGTGTTGCGTACTGCTGCGGAGTACGACTTTGCTGGAGACCTTACAATGTTCGACGATCGTTCGACGTGCCGCGTTCCATGGCTAACCTTAAGAGTAATATTTTTCTTTTCACGAAACAAATAAAAAAACAAACTGGTCATGTATTTTGAGCCTAACATCTGGTTGTTTTTATGCAATAGTTGAAGCTGACCGATTGTAGAATAATGAATATTTAATTGCATGCTAATTAACATTAATTACTGAAAACATCGCAAAACAATGCATTGCCTAATTTTGTTATTGGGATGTAATATCGAGTGCCTTGGAATTGTGTGAATATGACACATTTTTAGACAGTACATCCTAATTCGAGCCTCAAAGGGATATGGTTACCCTTACGCACATATATACAGGGTGTCGATCGCAGCTATGACGCAGCACGATTTAAAAAAAAGAGGAGCGGTGTTACACGAAGCAAACCTAGCTACATATTGTTCCAGGTACACTTGAGGAGCCACTACATTTTTTTCGTTAATGATAATGAAATAATTAGTCATATTCATACTTGTAACTCCACAAGTACTGACCTATTGGTGAAAATGTCAATGAAGGATATATGGGCATGTTCAAATGACATCTAACTGCGCCGCTTTCAGCAACGTAGTAATTGCGTGCTCATTTCTTGCGTCTAATAAAAGAAAGACGTCGAAATGGGGAACATAACACGTGACTGCGCTCCCACCCGCAAAAGAAAGAAACGCCCTCAAATAAGCTTACTACAAGCAACCACTTTGCCTCTTGTCCATGGAGGACGGAATACTAAGGAGAAACCCTGACGTCACATTCGTGAAGCCTCCACATCGCAAACACCTGCATCGCCTCCTAGCCAAGGCGCAGCGAAACATTTCGCGATTTCCGTCGCGACGTTTGCAAGCGCATGCGCGCATCGCGAAACTTTGCAGCCTTTTTTTGTTTGTTTTTCGCCGTGCAAGCGGTGTAGTCGATTCACGCATGCTGCTCTTTCTGTGTGCTCTTTAGGAAAGCTACGCAATGCCCAGCTGTTGCGTACACCCGGTGCAAATCGCGTGCACTGCAGACAGTACCGGGTGTGACTTTTCATGTGTACGACCGAATCCGGATTTGTCGTGGACGCGGACGGCTAATCCGCGGATGATCCGCCTGCAGGCGCATCCACACGACAGACGGTGTCCTAGGAGTGAACAGCCGGATTACTCTCGACCGCAGACTCGGCGCTCACCTGCGTCCGCTGGCAGCAGACCGGTTTGAGAGTATTCGACAACATGGATGCCGACAAGAAGCGACGCCTGGCTAGAGTGACCTAGAATAGGGGGAGTGTCCAAAGCGCCGGCTCCCGCGTGGGCCCTTTGCCGTGAACTCCCGCGCCGCGCCGCTGCTGCGCCGGACCCGTGGGCTTTCCGCGCTCGGGAAGCGCGCGGAAAGCGAGGGGCGTCTGCTACGCGCCGTAGTTTTTCGCGCCGCGGTTCCACACAGGGCACTTGAAGTCTACTTAACTTTTATAATGCGGTGCGAAATGTAGCTTATCCATCTTTAAGCGTTGTGTTAGTGCTGGGGCAACAACAGAATCCAAAAAATCGTGTGTCAAGCGGCATCAGCGTGGCCTAGTTCCGGTCACAGAGTTCGAGAACGTTGGTGCGTGGTTAAAAACGCGCAAAACGGGCACGCACAAGCAAAGAACAAAAAAAAAACCTTATTCGCACGAGTAATCGGGCAATAGCATCACGCATGCTCTAATTAAGAGGAATAAAAGTAAATTGCACGCGCAGTCAGCTGAAATACTTGCGCGCAGCGACCGCTTCACACTACTAGGTTTTTACTCGTAGTCGCCATGGGCGTCCGGAGGGGGGTGCAAGGGGGGGCGTCTGCCCCCCCCCCCCCCCCCCCCTTGGAATTTCGGATAATATTTTTCTATGCAGTTGCGATAAGCTACACAGCTTGATTAGCACACTCAGGTCCTGGCCTTCAGGTTTGCCATTCAATTTCGCGCGTTACAAACTACTGACTAATCTTGCCTGTCATGTAACGGCAGTGAAAGAAAGGCTGCCAGTGCTGAATGCCCCCCCCCCCCTTGCGTATGCACCCCCCTGCAAAAAGTTCTGCGGATGCCCTTGGTAGTCGCCACTGGTTTTCTAGCCACATGCACACCGCTTTATTCGACAATTCATTAGCCTCCACTAGCTCTTTATTATGGACGGAGCACACCAGGAAGACGCAAGGGAAACAAAAAAAGAAAAAAAAAGAGTAGAGACGGCCATACGACCGCAATGCTGTTGGCTTATTTTCGCTTCTGAGGTAGCGTACAACAAGGCTCACCGTGCGCAAACATTTGAAAGAAAAGCAATGCCAGGTAACTAACCATATTCCACAGGTTTTTTGCATAAAAGGCGTAATATAGAAAATGCTTTACAAATATCCAGATATCATATAAACAAAGTTACAAATGCCCCCATTCTTGCTGTACAAGCTGCCTGAACGAAAATACACTAAGAAATTGACAAATAAAAGTGTAATATCTCAATCACTTCAGAAAATTGTTCAAATGCAGATATCCCTTATGTACCTAGCTTGAAAAAATGCAACATGCGCCTCGTTTGTCCCACAGACGCGCGCAATCAGCTGCTCTGAACTGACAATCACGTTTGTTTTCGGGCGATCGCTCGTAACATGAAGTGAGGCGTACAGGATGTTGCACTGTTATCTATTCATTTACTTTGACTTGTCTTGTTTTTTTTTAAGGTAGAGCCTTAGATGCCTCATCAAACACGAAAATTGACCGTCGGCGTCCCGCGTAGCCAACACGAGTGATGCACAAAATGATCACGCGATGACGTCAAAAGAACTTGTGACGTCACTATGACGTCATTCAACGTGACGCCATATGATGGCGCCATCACACGACATGGTTGCTTTGCATTGCCTCCGTGATCGGGGGCTGATCACAGAGGCAACGTAAAAGCAGGTGAGGTGCAGAAAGCTTGCAATGCCTTTGATCCTGTCGGCAGTCCGAAACCACGTTATGTGCAGAAAGCTTTCGGAGAGGGGCGAGGGAGGATCAATGCATCGACTGACGAAAAAGATGCCTTTCGTTTTCGAGTCATCTCAGGCGAATGCATAAGGGACCATGTTTTTTTTTTTCATGTAATTTTTTCGCATACATTTTACCTATGCGGTCAGTTATTCAAAATGTATGGGTAAGTCTAACATGTTTACATCGATATTGGTGACCACCACGTTTTTTATAACCTTACGGAAACAAATCGTCAGACCACACATCGTCATAATTATTTGTGGCTACAGAAAGCGGGTTTGCGCGCCACACACCATAATATTATTGTTAGTCGTTACGCAAATGGTAAGCATGTCAAGTTAGTGATGCCATGACCTATCGGTCGTGTTGGGCATACATACATTCTGCCCCTCCGTGCCAATTTTCGTGTATACCACGTGAACGAGACGCGAGTAATTTTTTACTTTTGGTAGCGCGGCCACGCCGACTGACACATTCGGCTTCGCATGAAATGCCTTGAAACAGCAGAGCTCCGGAGGCAGCCTTGTAAAACAAGTCAAATGCACGAAATAAAAGATAGGATATGAAGGGTGCAAACGCGTTAGCATGCATGAGCTAGTTACTACGTGCATTATGTGCGACGTTCTCCTGGTTATCTCCAGTTTATTCTCTCCTGCAGCAAGTTTACGTTCGTCATTCCACACGAAAGTAACTTAAGCACCTTTTCTCACGATGAAGTGCGCGCAGGATGCGTTCCTCAAACAGCCGCGGAAGTGTGGACCAATGCGGTGACAAACCAGCTGAAAGGATATATACAAAATCTCCGTTTCACGACACACAAATTAACAAACGCGTTATCTGTGTGATGAGTCGCTGCAGTATTATGTTGCAGTGACGCAGTATTAAATATTGCCCAAATTTCCGCAATTTTAGCTAATAGCGGCCAAAATATGACGCGCGTAGCAGACGCTCGCCGCTTGGACACGGCCTTCGCCGCGGAGAAAGCCCACGGGTCCGGCACGGCAGCGCCGCGGCGCGGAAGTTCACCGCAAAAGGCCCTCGCTCCTCCCATGTATTCGCGCGGCGCTTTGGACACTCCCCCTATTCTAGGTCACTCTAGCCTGGCTGCGATGGCTGTCGCGTTGTGCGAAATTGACGAGGAATGTTATTCCTTCAGGAGAAAACGGAGTTGCTGGCAGAAGGACTGGACGGGAAGGAAATAATTAGGCGTGCAAAATCTTTTGTACAAAGAGCTGTTGAAAACTGACCGCATGAAAACACACGATCGGTTCCTTTAAGGAACCGATCGTGTGTTTTCATGCACTACAGCCGCTACAGTTCGATATGGTTAACTTGCACCAACTCGTCCAATGTTCGGCTTTGCGTAATTGATAACTGCTACTATTATTATCTCACCAACTAATAGGAACAGTTTCTTCGCGCATAAAAGAAGCCTGATTGCCATGTGAAAGAACACATGGCTCTCACTTTGTGGCAATTTCGCAAGTGTTCAGGTTTGAATGTCGGATTTGCTTCCTTAGCAGAAAACTTTTTTCTGCTCGCGCAGCGATCGCGGATGAGCCTCTTGTGCCGCAGTTCGAAATGTTTATCACGCTCCGTATCCACAACGTAAGAACGGCAGCATAGCTATATGATCACGCTCTCTGATATGTAAATGTAACAGGTACGCCGACATTTCAGACTAGCGGAGCAGAACTCGAAATAACAGAGATCGCTACTTACTTGTCGTGGCAAGGCAGCGCATTGCAGCACCTTCGCTCTGTTTCGCCCTCGACGTCCGTCAATCAAGCAAAGGCAGTACTAGACGTTCTCTGAGGCAGTCAGACGAAGTCGCTACGGGACACCGGTTCACGGACTACGTTGTCCAGTGGTTGTCAAGACGAAAGCTGCATGTGCTGCATGACTAGCGGTCATCGTCGTTGGCGCAGAGACAAGTCGACAAGTGACGAACGCGCTCAGCCGACACCGACAAGCGGCGTGGCAGCGTTCGAGAAAGCTCCGCCAAGATGTGACGGCGCCACCATCGAAAATCCCTAGAGATTCTCTACCTAGGTACCTAGCCGTCGAACGCTCGCATGTTTATGTCTCCTGCGCCGCGCGGCGCAGCAGCCAGCCCCACACGGAAGTGGCTCCTGCGCCGCACGGAAGTGACGTCACTTCAAAAATTATTACTTAAAGTTATTTGAATGTGTAAACTATTATTGTATAATACGTTAAATTTACAAAAATATTACTAAACAGGTGTTTCACGAGTCAATTAGCCTATATTTGTTAATTAAGCACATATCACAAGCATTCTAAATACAGGGGGCGCCATGCGCGCTGCGGCTAGAGTGACCTAGAATAGGGGGAGTGTCCAAAGCGCCGGCTCCCGCGGGGCCCTTTTGCCGTGAACTCCCGCGCCGCGCCGCTGCTGCGCCGGACCCGTGGGCTTTCCGCGCTCGGGAAGCGCGCGGAAAGCGAGGGGCGTCTGCTACGCGCTGTAGTTTTTTGCGCCGTGTTTCCACACAGGGCACTTGAAGTGCACTTAACTTTTATGATGCGGTGCGGAATGGAGCTTATCCATATTTAAGCGTTGTGTTAATGGTGGGGCAACAACAGAATGCAAAAAAATCATGTGTCAAGCGGCATCAGCGTGGCCTAGTTGCGGTTACAGAGTTCGATAACGTTGGTGCGTGTGTAAAAACGCGCAAAACGGACCACGCACAAGCAAAGAACGAAAAAAAAAACCCTATTCGCACGATTAATCGGGCAATAGCATCACGCATGCACGAATTAAGAGTAATAAAAAAAGTAAATTGCACGCGCAGTCAGCTGAAATACTTGCGCGCAGTGACCGCTTCACACTACGAGCTGTCGCTCAGGTGTAGGTGTTGGTGACCCCGCGCACTTTTTTACCCCGAACGGCGGACAAGCCACGACAGGTTTGCCTTTCTTCGCTACCTGCTTCGCTGGTTAGACTGCGTTAGCCTTGGTGCTGCATCGCACTGCTCTGAGTCTTCGTCTGTTGCCACGTGTCTTATTTTATTGGTGTTGCATTTCTGAGTATGTGATTACACCTAGATCAGTGCGACATGGGACGTTGTTGTGTTCCCGGATGCCGCGGCAATTGACAGTGGTCCGAAAGTGCGTGTTTTCGCATTCCCCAAGGATGAAGCTCCGAAGAAGTCTTGGATAAAAGCCATTCCGCGAAAGGATTTCGCACCAAGCATACACTCCAAGGTGAGAAACTGCTGAAATTTGCTCTTTTACCGGCTCTATCGCATTACTGGTGTTCTTTCTCTGTTACTGTTGAACGGAGCGAGTATCGTGTGCGGTGATGGTAGTTTTGTCGCGCTTCAGGTAGGGCAGTGCGGTAAAATAGAGCAGAAATACTCAGGGTCGTGTCAAAGTTCCCATTAGCCCGTTTCGTAAGAAAGTAATTAAGTCTGTGTTATGCTTGGCGCAGGTCTGCGAACTCCACTTCCTCGAGGCTGTCTTCATCAGAAAGCTGTCACATTTCGACGCAGCGTCGGGGAGGACTTTGCAGCAGCGTACTCGTTCTGAAGAGCAGGAACATAGATGTGGAAGCTAACACAATGAATGACAGCTTGTCAAGAGGAAGCTTAAAGCTTCCGCAGCCATGTACTGTGCACATGATGCTGGTGACAACGCTTGTTTTCGAAAAGCTCACCAAGGCAGAAAATGCAAAGGCGTTCCTCGCGTCGAACAACCAACGAGGCATTGTCAGCTCCATTTCCACATCACTGCTAGGAGATGTTGAGCTAAAGACTTGCGAAAATGGCCATACCTCTGAGACTATCGTGCGGCATGTAGTGCGTGTTGCAACAAATTTCGCTTTGAACAACTTTCGTAGACTTCGAAACGACACCATCCAAAGTTGTAACAATTGATTCATGGCTGCGCTAAAAACACGGACAACAGAAAAGACGTACACAGGACGTCTCGCCCGTCCTGTGTACGTCTCTTCTGTTGTCCGTGTTTTTAGCGCAGCTATGAATCACGTTACAAGGAAGCACCAACTGGCCCAAATGAAAGCATTGCTGCACCATCCAAAGCACCGCACAAAAAAAAAATGCTGCTGACAGAAAAATCAAAACCTTGAACAAGGAATGAGGTAGGACGGTTTTAGCCTTTCGTCCTAATAAAACCACTTCTACAAATGCATTTCTGATTCTTGTTACAGTTTGATGCCTGTAAGGTGTAAAGGCAAGCGTAAACAAATGCAGACCGCGCAGGAACAAAAAAAGAAACACCGGCTTTCAGAAAGTGCCCATAGCAGATATAACGAGAACGAGTGGAGACGACGGACGGGGTGCGTGCAGGTGGACAACTAGCGTGACGTCACGCTCTCCCTGGAGGGGCCTTGTCAATAGTCTAGGTGGTGTTGCTCATGGTCGCCACTGGTTTGCTAGCCATATGCACGCCGCTTTATTCGACAATTAATTAGCCTCCACTGGCACTTTATTATGGACAGAGCACACCGGGAAGACGCAAGGGAAACAAAAAGAAAAAAAAAGGAGTAGAGACGGCCATACGACTGCAATGCTGTTATCTTATTTTTGCTTCTGAGGTATCGTACAACAAGGCTCACCGTGCGCAAACATTTGAAAGAAAAGCAATGCCAGGTAAGCTAACCTTATTCCACCAAGTTTTTGCATAAAAGGTGTAATATAGAAAATCCTTTACAAATATCCAGATATCATGAAACAAAGTTACAAATGTCCCCATTCTTGCTGTACAAGCTGCCGAAACGAAAATGCGGTAAGAAATCGACAAATAGAAGCGTAATATCTCAATCACTTCAGAAAATTGTTCAAATGCAGAGATACCTTTTGTACCTAGCCGCATGTTGCAATGGATCGCTGAACATCAGTATGAAGCCTTCGCGCGAGATGCGTGCATTGCTTCAAGCCTTCACGATACGAAATGAAAACAGTTTCAAACAACTCATTCTCAACTTCAGATGTTATCACGGTTCTTGGAGGTTAGCCTTTCGCCCGGTCCAGAGACTACAAAAAGATGTGGGCGAGTAGTTACATAAAATACAACTGTTTCAGCGGCAGTTGAGTGCGCGCCAAAAGGGCACCCGACCGCAATTTCCCGCTTTTTCCTGATGACCTCAATATATATATTGAGGCGTCCACCACTATTTCGTGCTGAAGCTCCGGAGTACTTAAATAGTGAGTCTGCTTATCTCTTGAATAAATATAAAGAGGTGACCAGACGAATAAAGCAAGCCTCTTTTGTCCCACAGACGCGTGCAATCAGCTGCTCTGAACTGAGAATCACGTTTGTTTTCAGGCGATCGCTCGTAACGTGAAGTGAGGCTCGTAACGTGAAGTGAGGATGTTGCAGTGTTATCGTTTCATTTTCTTTGGTTTGTCTTTTTTTAAGGCTAAAGCCTCAGATGTCTCATCAAACACGAAAATTGACCGTCGGCGTCCCGCGTAGTCAACACGAGTGATGCACAAAATCATCACGCAATGACGTCGATAGAACTTGTGACGTCACTATGACGTCATTCAACGTGACGTCATATGATGTCGCCATCACATGACATGGTCGCTTTGCATTGCCTCCGTGATCGTTCTGCACCTCACCTGCTTTTACATTGCCTCCGTGATCGGGGGCCGATCACGAAGGCAATGTAAAAGCAGGTGAGGTGCAGAAAGCTTGCAATGCCTTCGATCCTGTCGGCAGTCCGAAACCACGTTATGTGCAGAAAGCTTTCGGAGAGGAACGAGGGAGGATCAGTGCATCGACTGACGAAAAAGATGGCTTTCGTTTTCGAGTCATCTCAGGCGAATGCATAAGGGGGCCATGTTTTTTTTTTTCATGTATTTTTTTGGCATACATATTACCTATGCGGTCAGTTCTTCAAAATGTATGGGTAACTCTAACATGTTGATATCGATATTGGTGACCATCAAGTTTTTTATAACCTGACGGAAACAAATCGTCAGACCACACATCGTCAGAATTATTTCTGGCTACAGAAAGCGGGTTTGCGCGCCACACACCATATTATTATTATTGTTAGTCGTTACGCAGGCGGCAAGCATGTCAAGTTAGTGATCCCATGACATATCGGCCGTGTTGGGCATACGCACATTCGTGCCTCTCCGTGCCAATTTTCGTGTATACCAAGTCAACGAGACGCGAGTTACGCGAGTAATTTTTTACTTTTGGTACCGCGGCCAAGCCGACTGACACATCCGGCTTCGCATGAAATGGCTTGAAACAACAGAGCGCTGGAGGCAGCCTTGTAAAACAAATCGAATGCACGAAATAAAAGATAGGATATGAAGGGTGCAAACGCGTTAGCATGCATGAGCTAGTTAATACGTGAATATGTGCTACGTTCTCCTGGTTATCTCCAGTTTATTCTCTCCTGCAGCAAGTTTACGTTCGTCATTACACACGAAAGTAAGTTAAGCGCCTTTTCTCACGATAAAGTGCGCGCAGGATGCGTTCCTCAAACAGCCACGAAAGTGTGGACCAATGCGGTGACAAACCATCCTGTATACAAAATCCCCGTTTCACAACACACAAACTAACAAACGCGTTCTCTGTGTGATTAGTCGCTGCAGTATTATGTTGCAGTGACGCAGTATTAAATATTGCCAAAATTTCCGCAACTTTAGCTAATAGCGGCCAAAATATCACGCGCGTAGCAGACGCTCGCTGCTTTGACGCGGCTTGCGCCGCGGAGAAAGCCCACGGGTCCGGCACGGTAGCGCCGCGGCGCGGGAGTTCACCGCAAAAGGCCCTCGCTCCTCCCATGTATTCGCGCGGCGCTTTGGACACTCCCCCTATTCTAGGTCACTCTACTGCGGCTGCGAAAGGTAGTGGCAGAGATAATAGCCTAATAGCTGCGATGTGCGGTTGTGGTAACAACCTTATTGAAAACTCCGGCAAATTCGTGGCCTGGGCCTAGGCCGCCCCCAAGGAGGACCGAAGACCCTGTGTCGTCGTTGCCTAGCGCGGCCGTCCACCGCGCCGCAGCTTCATCCGAGTGTGTGCACCATAAAGTTTCTCAGTGTGATGTGTGGATTATTGTTGTTGGACGTACTGCATTTTCTAGATTGCAATGCCAAGCGTGTTGTTGTGGAAGGTGAAAGTGTCCTTGCCGCCGAGTTTGCTTGTCGCGAAGGGCAAGGTCGACGATGAAATAAATGCTTTCGCGTGTGAATGTCCGGACGCACATGCATGAAACCCCACTGCGTCTGCGAAGTGTACTTACGAAGCCTGTGATCTCCGAAGGCCAAAGCTACTGCATTGCAGGCTGTTTTGCAAAGTGAGTAAACGTACGGCCGTTCTCATCCGTTGCTAAGGAAATGCTCCCGTGCTGTCGCAGGCCGTGCGTGTTATTCAGCAAGGCAGACAAGCTGTTTTGTAGGTAGATGGGCTAATGCAGTTGGCACTTGCCCTTGGGTATCGTTTATCAAGTGCTAATCGCCTATAGTATTACTTTGGCACGTCAGTATTTTGAAGCGGCCTGCCGGTTACCTCGTCAGGTGGTGACGGTATGTCGAGCGACATAAAAAAAGTTTCCTGTTGTATATTCGGCGTGGCTACGTTGCAGTCCGCCTTTTTGTCATCAAAACTTTGATAAACCGTGGAAATCAACATTCCTGACTCGTGTGCCGGAGAAACTGATGCAGCCAGCTGCATTTGAACTTTTCGTGTCCTCCTGCGTCTCGCCGATTAAGAGCATTAATTCGCAAAACACTTTATCATAATAAATATAGCCAATTCTGCAAGGGTCATCATCAAAGGGCCTGTGGACAGGCCCACCAGCAGCAAGTCAGGCTGACGGGAGGCCGATGAGGAGGCGCAAATGTAAAAACAATAGTAGCGCGACCAAAAAAAATAAAACAAACTGCGAAGGGGCTCGAACCAACGACCTTACCCGTCCTTTATGTGCTGCGCTAGCTAACTACGCCACAGCTGCCGATCAGTTCGGAGGGTTTAACAAGCCGGTTTTGTATTGTAGTCACACTGGACGTAACTAACATTTTTCAATTTTATGTCTGGACGTAACTTTCACAGCTTCTATTGTTACGTCTAGACGTAACGCTAGACACTCCCGACTATTCAAACCATATACTATTATTCAAACGAAGCGCCGAACCGGAAAAGTGCATGACGTCACATCCGTGCGGCGCAGCAGCCGTTAATCGGCGACACGGTAAGAATGTCGCCTGCAAAAACGAAGTGCGACTTCACCACATAGCTGTGGTTGCTAGCCGGACCTATGCGCCGGACTACGCCGGACCTATGCGCGTCGGGCTCGGGCAGGCCTTCGACAAAGTCAGCGGGCCCGGGCCGGGCTCGGGCTCGGAAATACGGCCCGTGCATAGCTCTAGTCTCCTTAAGCATTTTGTTCGACAGGTGTAACGACGAAAACGAGCCCATTCGGCGATTTGTAGGCGCATTTCGGAGGCTATCAAACTACGTCGAAAAAGGCCGGGATAGTGCAGCCATCGCCGCTAAAAACACACACGAACTATCAAACACCTCTAAAAATGGAACACTAGGTCCATCTAGCGGAAAACATATCAAGCGAATGCCGCCTTTCCAGAGGAGGCGTTGATCAAGCAAACAGCAAACGCTAGATAATGTGCTACCATCTGTGAGGCATTGTGAGATTCTTCATGGCCTCCGAGATGGCAAGCGCGCGGCGTGTATCTTGGAGGCCATGCGACTCTTGCTTTAGATCGAAAACCTGTATGTAAGTACCATTCTCGCGCGCGCGTGTGTGTCTGTGTGCATGTGTGTGTAACAATACACATTAATAAGTATGCACTTAGTGGTTGAGTGCGCACTAGGGGCCGGATTTCGCTATTGCGTTCAACTCTTAAAGGCGAAGCTTAAGGGTCCCCCAATTTTTTCCCTCTCCATAGGTCGTGTTGCATAGTAATATCAGTAAGACTTCTTTTGGGCCTAGTTGGTTCATAATCCTAGAAGTACATTTACAGCGCAAACGCAAAGACGCACCACAGACGCGCTTGTGTGTGTCGTTCCTTTCTTTGTGGCGCGTCTTTGCGTTTGCGCTGTAAATGTACTTAGGTGCATAGTAATAAACAGCGCGAAAAAAAACACAACACGGGACAAGGGCTGTTAAACAAGTACAATACTTATTTGCTTCTGAGATCTACTGGGTAAACGCGAAGGTAAATGAGCACCCGACCACTTTACATATATGGCCCTATGGCTACTCATTGTCCAACTCGTCAAAGTCAATTTCCACTTGCAGAAAGTTCTGCAACTGTTGCACAAGCAGTTCGTGATGAAAATTGCCGATGTCTCCGAGGGACGTACTCATCTTTTGCCCATCTAGATGGACATTCTTTTGCATCTTTGTGACATACCACTCATGGTGGGCAAAGAAAGCTGCACACACCCTCACTCGTAGTTGTTGAGGAATATTCGGTGCGTTTCCGAGCCAGGCTTCCATGTTTCCGCACACGGCCACTCGCACAGTTTCGTGGCGGATGGTGTCGAAGAGGCGGCGTTGTTCACGCGTTCCATGCCGACTGCTTTCGGTCTTTGTCAATTCATACCTCAACGCGCACAACACATCCTTGGGGGTTTTGGGGGGACTCCATGCGCCATCTTGGCCACTTGTCTTCAGGATCTTCAGATCCACTCTTCCGCTGCCTGGTAGACGAGGGTGCAGGCACACGTTTCCTGCGTCTGTTGTCAAATTCAAAAGGCGGGGAGGACTGCTTGGATAGTCAGCCGGAAATTTCACCAATACATGCCAAAAACCCTTCTCAAAGGGCGTTTGCGCAGGCCCTAGTACAACACAGTGTACCCTCGTAAAGTTGGCTTCAACGGGTGTCACGAAAATACCTCTCGCTCCTGGTCGACAAACTCTGTCCGGACGCTGCAGGAAGGTGTCCTCCTGATCTTCGATAATATGCCACGGTACAGCAGCCATGATGTTGCTTTTCTTCGCTTGTGTTCTCGACACAATGATAATGATGGTGATTTCTGTTTAATAATGGCACGCACCCAGTGTAGAATGTAGGCCACGAATTAAAGGAGTACTGACACAAATTTTGAATATTTTCGGATTTTTGCCACAAATAAGAGCACTGGCGTCGTGAACCTTAAAGAGAGTACGGTGATGCATCGAAACGCATTGAATATATTTTTAACACCACTGAAAACCCACTTTCGATTTCGAAGAGGCGGTTATGAGTACAAGAATGGGGTAGTCTGCCGTCTTCGCGGGTCTCCCTTTTCGGAGGTGCACTGAGGTACGGGCTTTTTGTTGTTGTTCGTTTCCTGACGTCACTTCCGTTTCTTTTTTTTATTACTTCTTCTTTTTCGCGTAGAGCGGCCAGGATATCGTAGGAGGCGCGCTTTCCGCCGCCTTGCTGGCGCCGCCGACTTTGAAATCCGTTAGAAAGTTTCGTGGTTTCGTGTCTGGCGTTGGTAAGGCGTGCGTTAGCCGTCGTCGCTCGTCCGTTTCATGGTGCGCGCTCGCTGTGTGCTTGTGCGACTCGATGTTTTACGACTCGCGCTGTTCGTGCATTGTGCTTTGTTGCTCGAATACTTCCAGAACAAGTCCCGGGATATATGTGCCGGCCCCCAAAAGAACGACAGGTGATCGTGCCCTTTGAGTCGCGGTTTTCATTGTGTCAATTTGAATTCGCGTCCATACCGAGTAGCTGTTCTCTGCAGTGGGGCTTCAGTTAATGTTTTCAAAAATGACTCATTTGAAAAGTGCACGACGCTGCGTTTAAATCGTTATACGAACAAACAGCGGACATGAAGCCCATGCTACGTAACTATAGTTACAGGTTTACAACTCTCACAGAACGGCGTGCTTGAGTGTGCGCTTTGCATTTGTCTCCAGTTAATAACTCGCCATCGTCCATAACCACGTTTTTGAGACATTAGGTATATGTATGAAAACTTGTGCTGCTCTGAGACGAACAAACGAGTTCACTTTTGCACGAGTCGGCGCGGCGCTCTTTATCTGTTTGAAACTTGCCTTTTTCTTCAGGGTGTATTTCGGAACGCAACACAGCTGATCGGTGCGTCCAGAGAAAAGCTGAAGAATTGCAGAATCGGCGCACTTCAAGAAGAGATGCCATGAATCATCCGATATCAGCCGTTCATTTTCTCCGCGTTCATTATCACTAGTTATATGAAAATCAACGTTTTTGGAAATGTAGTCAATAAAGTGCGGCCTATATTAGTTGTGTTATATGTGGAGTTCATTTTGACATGTTTAAAATGATCTTTACATTACTATTCTTTTTTTAGGTACTTTCATTGTTTTTGCATTCCAGGAATGTTCAATTTTGTTAGTTATGACAATTTTGTGCAATATCGTGCGCATATATCAGAAGCTGTTCTGGCATATATCAGAAGCTGTTCTGTGCACTTTTCTCAGTATAAAAATTGTGTTTTTGAATATGTGCCCTAGTGTTATGTTCTGTTTCTTATTCCACTATTCTTTAAGTTCTTAACTTTGCCGAGAACTTTCGTGTTGTTTAGTGATCATGAACACGTGTATGTTAATCTCCTGTTGATAACTTCTGTTAATCTCCTAAGCCTGTATCGCACCACATTTGATGAAAATGTTGATTTTCGGAAACGAGGACAATAAAACGAGACCAAAGATATTTTGTGTTGTGAGTGCAAGTCATTCATTTGCGTTCTGGCACATGCTGCACGACTGCAGTGTTTGCAGAATGCCTGATTGCAAATTGCGCACGTTCAAACGCGCAACGAACGCGCGGCGCAGTACGCGCAGCGGATGCAGAAAAAAAAAAAAAAACGCGGACGAGGCACTGACCTCCATTAAAAAGGCTGGACGGCGCATCCCCGCTCTGCGAGGTGGGCGCTTGTGAAGCCACCGGAAGATCCCCTGTTTGTCCCGGAAGCTGGCGTCTTCTGTCCGTCTTAGTCCCGCAATTCAAATATTCTTGGGTGGCAGCTGTTGTTATGATCGTTTTTCTTTTTTATTTTTTCAAACTCTGTGCTTACGCCTCACTTTAGACGCCGACGAACGCTACACGAAAGATGACGAACGCCGTGCCGACGCCCTCCGAATACGGCGGAGCGCGGCAGCGTACAAAATGCGTAAAAAGTAATGCAACATTGAGGTACTTAGCGTGAAATGTCTTTCCTGGCGACTTTTCTGGTCTATTCGTACAGTTTACTGCGCTACAGGCAGGTATTTCTTTAAAAAGAAGAGAAAAACTCTCTTCCGGGACAAAAACAGTGGCTTCCGGTGGCTTCACGCCCGCGTGCTCGATGCGCCATCCAGCTCCTCCTAGTGGAGATCAGTGGGACGAGGGGGTCATAAAAGAAAGGGAGAAGGAGCCAGCGCACGCAAACAAATAAAAAAAAAACGGCGCGCCCGAGGGATCTAGGAGAGGAGGCGCGGCTGGTGTTAGTGTTGCCATGACGACGCATACCGTGTGCGCCGCCATTCTGCCGTTCGAGTCTCTGAATCCCAGCCGCCAGGATATTAACTGAAGGGACGTTTGGCGCTGCCAGCGCTGACGTCATGAATTAAGGCGTCCTATGGGAGGTATGGGTACTCGCGGACAACTTTTCTTGGCAATGAAGGAAAGGCTACGGGGGCGGAGCTACTGCACATGTACTGCTCCGCGAAGTAGTCCGGTTCGGCGCGCGTTTCGAATTTAGTTTTGGTTTGTGAACCTTCCATACCTCCTGTGACGTCCATTTGATTATTCGAGCGGTCATCACAGGCTTACACAGCCATTTGTTAGTGAAATTCGTCACAAGCTCCCTCGGCGAGTCGTCGGAAAAGCTGGAGGGTGACGAGCGCTCACCTGAAGACGAAGACGCCATTTTGACTGTGAGGTGCACGTAAAAGGTGCGACGTTTTCCCAGGTGCAAAAACGTGAAATGACACTTCATAAAGCAAAACAAATACAAATATCTCTTTGGTGCGCGCTGACCCCCTCTTCAAACAGCGCCCCGTAGAAAACAAAGTAGTGTTGTTTTTTTTTATTCTCACGCAGAAAACACGGACGCAATTGTGGGACTATAATCTTCAGCGGTAGCACACGCGTAGTTCGGCTCTCTAGCCTTCCCTTCATTGCCAAGAAAAGTTGTCCGCGAGTATATACGGAGTAACCTAACCTCTCCCATATGGTGGCTAGCCACCATAGCCAGGAGCAGTGGCCAGGAGCGGCTGCATGTTTTCAAAAGTCTTTTTTTCTTTTTGCGCGGGTAGGAACAACACTGTGCAGAGACCTAGCTTTAATCGCGATTTGGCTAACCTCAGAGCCAAACTCGATCCGTGTCGGCCCTGATCGCGATCAAAAGTGTTCGTACGACACGGCTGTTATGACGGTGGATACGCAGGTCGTTGAAGGCGCACGTAATATTTCCAAGGTTATTGTCGTGATCGACTTGAACATAAGCCTCCTGTGTTCCCGAAGAATCTGACCTGGAAACTGGACTCGCTTGAGCGCTGGCCAGACGTCGGCTGAGTTCAGTAACGAACTCTGGAATTGCTGAACGAGTTGGCTGGGTGAGTGGAGCATTAGTTAATGCGCGCTAAATATGTTAATACTTTAATGAGGACGCGTCCAATGTCGACCGCATCCTGGATTATTACGTTGGCCGTCGTTCCAGTACCAAACAGCTACTTGGTGGCCCGTGGGCTGGCCGTATGTCGTATCCAATCTTTACTCGCGCGTCGCAGGCGCACGAACAATAAATCGAGCAATGTTGCAGGAACAAAATCAACAAACCGTGTATCATTGTATCACCATAGAGAAAGGTATCACTGCCACCGTTATAACAGCCGACACCACGATGGCTCGAACTTCTGCGTCTCTGGATAGGTCCCACCCCCCCCCCAGGCCCGTAGCCTGGGGGGGGGGGGGGGGGGGGGGGGGCTGGCTGACGAATTTACGGTTGCTTGCGAGTAGGTGTGTGTGAAGTGTATGTTTGGATGTACAGCGTTGTAAGTGTCGATAAAGTTGAGAAGTTCATCTTCGCTGTGGGTCCAAATAAGAAAGATGTCGTCTATGTATCTTCTGTATAAGAGTGGTTTCAAAGAACTTTGTGCAAGAAATTCGGATTCTAGCTTTCCCATAAATATGTTGGCATAATTGGTTGCCATTTTGGTGCCCATAGCGGTCCCGCTAATTTGTCGAAAATACTCTTGGTTAAATTCAAATGAATTTAATTCTAGGACCATCCTCGTCAAAGTTGCGATGGCAGAGAAATCTGGGGTGTCAGGCTGTCTATGGTCTGTGTACATGTTTTGTAATGCAGCTATGCCGTCATCGTGAGGAATGTTTGTATACAATGAGGACACATCAAGAGTAACCAAGTACGAGTTTTTCGGCACACACAGACCTGCAATATCTCGAAGAAAATGTGTGGTGTCCTTTACGTACGACGCGAGAGTGCATGGAATGTGGCTTATTAATTTGTCCACGTACCCTGATATGGGTTCAGTTATTATACCTATGCCTGATATGATTGGTCGACCTGGGTTACCGGGCTTATGAATTTTTGGGAGGATGTAGAAGCGACCTGGACGAGGGTATGACGCTCGCATTAGTTTGTGGTCAGCGTTGGTTATCCTTTCTGCGTCCAACAGTTTCTTTAGTTCTGTTGATACGATACGTTTGTATTCGTCTGTCGGCTCCCGGATATATATATATATATATATATATATATATATATATATATATATATATATAATGTGTGTGTGTGTGTGTGTGTGTGTGTGTGTGTGTGTGTGTGTGTGTGTGTGTGTGTGTCTGTGTGTGTGTGTGTGTCGAGAATGCCTTGCGGGTAGCACTCACTAAAAAAAGAAAAGATGCCTTTACTAACGTTTCAGCCGTGACACCGCCTACGTAGGTCAGTGTCTTGCGAAGCCCATGCCACAGCACAAACGTTACGGAATGCATTTTTTCCGGTTTTTGATGTGTCCTACCTGGAAGTTCATTCAATGTAGAAAGCGCCGCGCGCATGCGCCGTTGCTCGACATGCGTTCAATAGTAGTCGCGGAGGCAACGCCACCTCTCAACGTCAACTCCTTTTGCTCTTTTATAAGCACAGAATAAATCGAGAATGCCTAATAACGTGCGGATTAATTTTAAACGCATTTTTTTCTTTAGTAAATAGCAGCGGACTGCGTACAGCATTCTGCACATCTCATTCGTGCACTATGAAGGCTTGCCCGTCAGGCAACGCGACATGCCGTTGTGACTTTCAAAGCGCAATTCAACAATACAAATCCTAATCATATGGTGAAAAAAAAGCTCGTTTATGTCACTGTAATTCACAGCCAGGGTCTTGTGACACATTTCGGTCGGTTGTCAGTCCCTTTAAGAAAGCACATCGCGAATACATATAGTGATAGAGTAAGTATTTACTCTAAAAAGGCGTGACCTCACTCATGCTCACCTCATGTTCCACGATCCCAAATATTTGTCCATAAGTAAATATTGAGAATGTTATTGTGTATACATATTTGAACTTTCTCACTATCAAGGAGGTAATTTCCGCGTCACGACAAAATCACGTCACGACTAAATGGTGGCTCTGCTCTATACAGCACACGTGTGCGCTGTACAGCGCAGAGCCACGATTTAGGGCAGATTTAGGGCCTAATCTAAGAAAAAAAATAACATGCTATCAGATTGACAGGAATTCAATTCTGTGACCTATTTCCACTCAGACAAAGCTGAGAGGGAATACCATGTCTAGAGGGTGTTTTCTAAAACGCGTGCGTCTATGATAGCACTGTGCTATCGATGCGCATTAACCAGACTTCACACCTGTGTACAGATATCCCTATTATTAAAGTCGAGGCTACATGCCAGTTATCGTGTCTTCTTAAATATAATTAATTTTTCTTAGTCGCTTTCGCGCATATTTCTATTGCAACTTTTATGTTGCAGTAAACTTTATATTGAATTATATATTTCTTACTATCTATTTTACTATGATTTCCTTATCTACAATAGAGACAAAACTACCCGATACAGTGCAAGGGACTTTCAAGGTGGGCCTGCACGTTTGAGCCAAAAAAGAATCCCAACCAGGAATGTCTTCGCAGCTTTGACATTCCTATCAAGCCAGAAGATTCCAGGATTCAATACGCGGCTGATATTTTGCATCATGAAGTACAAAAAAAGCTCCGGTTTTGAAGACCCTCAAGAGGAGCTGTAATCATTCTATTCGACATGGGTCATTTTCCGTTGGGCTTTCAGAGGAAGGAGACTACTGCTTGAAAAGCAGTAGATATTAAGGGAAAAAGCAGATTTCGCTAGGCTTTATCTGGCTGAAGACTGGTATTTTTCAGTCATTGCTACGCGCGAAAAACTACTAATCAAAATTCCTGTGCGCATAAACACCATTGTTCTTTTAAGGGAACCTCCTGGAAAGAAAGGCTTAAGATTTCCTTTGGAACGCCTGCACATCTTCGTGCCAACAGAAGGAGCTCCACTCACAACTGAAGAAATTTTCATATGCTGAGTGAACGAAAGAAGGGGGAATTAAAGGGTTCGCTTTTCCCTGATGTGTCTTGTGACCCGTTGTTGAGCAAGTCAAATGCATTTTGTATTCTACATCAGGAGTGATACAGAATAAAGAAGTGATTTCGAGAGAGTGTAGGAATAGTTACTATATTATGTTGCATTAACAATCGTTGTTGGCAGCGCAAAAACGCCAAATTTCGCTCTTCTGAATTTCTTTGTGCTGATCAAAGTGGACGATTGGGCCAGTAGGTGATTCATGATCGACTTTGTGCTTGCTGAAGTGCAAAGTTGAAAGAGACTGCGCCTACAGAACATGAAAGGAGAGCTTCAGGAGAGCTTCCAGCCCATTAGAGTAACCTAATGGTGTATCTGCGCCAATAGGATTCAAGACAATCACCTCCTCATACGAGTCAGTCGACCGTGAGAAAAAAAGGAAAAAAAAAAAGAAAGAAAAAGAAGAAATGCAATTACGATATATAAGTGCCTTTTTTAGCGGGATAGACGGCAGATCTAGAGATTATTACACAATACGTCAGTCGTATATGTTCTACATACGTTCATTCCTAACAAAAAAAACTAACGAAGTTCACATTTTCCGGTGTACAAGATCATCTTTCAACGACTGTATCATTTCTGCACACCCGCTTAGACGGCGCCAAGCTTGCCGTGGCAGCCACATTTCAATAAGAACTAAATGAAAACAAATAAAAACTATCTTCAACTTCCTTTTTTTTACTCTCATTCCTAGCGTTCTCAAACTTATCCAGTTCTAATTTGAGGTAACGCAAGGAGCAAACGAGCATCACCCAAGTGGTACACCAAAGGAAATTCGGTTTATTATATGCAACCACAATATCCTGTCCGTACCCAAACATAATGGTTCCCGCTAGCTGAAATGAAAAAAGAAACTCGGAAAGCAGCATGCTGCTCCAATATCCCACCGGTACGGCAGCGCAAGAAACTAAACAAAGAAAGAAAGAAACAAACAAACAAATAAAAACACGATTCTCTTCATGCATCGCGGGCGCGTCTATAACGGCCAGACATTTGGCATGGCACGTCTAGAAAAACTGCCAATTCATTGCCAGTCGTCGCCGTCGAGATAACGCCGACACACAGCGCTCTCTTTTCTGCGCACCGAGGTGAAGCGACAGTCTCGGGGCGTGTGTACTGTTTCTTTTGATTCTCTTTTATTTAGTGCCGCGTCACTGCATACGTCATGGCGGGACTTTTGAATTCTTTAAGGTCGATACGCCACGTGGTGTCGTTCACGCGAACTAGGCCGCCGGTGTCCAGAAAAGCTGCATATGGGCGAACATAAATAACAGGAGTTGTTATAAAAATCATGACACGCATGTCATGTACAGCACGACTTACGTGCCACGCTCATGGTGCGCTGGCGGACGTTTCGCTAGCTTGATATACACCAAAATTGGTATTGCGCGACATGACTGTGTGACGAACATATTATAACGGGAGTTAATACAAAAATCATGACACACGTGTCATGTATAAGATGACTTACGTGCCACGCTCATGGTGCGCTGGCGGCCGTTCCGCCAGATTGATATACACCAAAATTGGTATTGCGTGATGTGACTCTGTGACGAGCATATATATAACAGGTGTGATTTTTGGAACATATGTTACGTGAGAATCATTGCATACCACGCCGGAAAAGTCTGTGCACGTATTCTGGCAGCAAAGCAGAAGATAAAGAAGTGGACGGATTGCGTGCCGGTTCATGATGATGACAATTCGCCACTAACGGGGATTCTCCAAGCTTAAACAGCTCTGCTTTTAAAAGAAACAGAGATACCAGCGCACGTAATTGTATTAAGGCCACAAAAGCGCAAAAGCGGGCGCACACAAGCGGCTTGGGGATCTCGAGCCCTAAAATTCCCTCTTAGAGAATTTTAGTGCCGGGACCCCAAAGTGCCTTGTGTACGTAAGCCGCTTACGTTCCTTTGTATAGTCCATGGGTGCGGCTGAGAGTACAAGGGAACGTAAGAGGGTGAATAAGGAAGCGGCTTGGAGTCCCCGGCACTAAAACTTTCCAATAAGAGAGAAAAAAAAAACCCACAGGGTCCCTTATGCATTCGCCTAAGGCCACTCGAAGGCGAAAGCTGCCTTCCTTTTCTTCAGTTGATGTATTGTTCCCCCCCCCCCCCCCCGAAAGCTTTGTGACCTAACATTGTTTTGCACTGCCTCCAATATCTTTCTACACCACATCTGGTCATGTGCTGATGTCATCGCGTGAAGTCACGTTATTCGACGTCATGACGACGTCGCAATCTTTGGTCGTATAGTCACGTCATTACGTGATGATTTTTGACATCCCTCGTGTTGACGCCGCGGACGCCGGCGGTCAATTTTCGCGTTTGCTGAGGCATCTAAGGTTTTCGTCAGAGCAGGTGCAGGGCCCCCAGTAGGCGCGTGTTAAATGAAAACAATACCTCGTTCGGCTAGTCTGATAGCGGACGTCCTATTGGTTTACATTACAAAATCATTTTTCTGCTCAACTTCTTCGCGCTCTATACTTCATAATCACGAAATTTCATCGAGCACATAAGGGCCCCTTGCTATAGTGGAAGAGCTTCCTGCACTAGCACAGACATCGTGCACTATATACGTGCATGACTAAAGAGCGTAAGGCACATTCGCTTAGCACAGAGGCGCGGATTAATTTACATGCGCGAATTAAACGTGAAACTCGTAGCATGTACACAAGCGGCAACACAGCGGTAAATGACACCATAGGCTGACAGCCGCAGCTGACGCGCGGCGGCACTAACCTGCGATATCGAAATAAATCTTCCCCTCACAACATCACGGTAACATCCCAAGCTCGTGCTCAGAACGCACGTAAACGCAACACATCACGCTTGACACTTATAGCGTGATGGCTGCAAAATTTCAATCTGTCCAAGCGATCGAAACGCGAACCATAAAACTTCTTTTTTTCAGCGTGACAAAAGTATTTTTAAAGTTTGTGCGCCTGAAAGGGCCCCATTCAAATAATAAGTTTGTGTTAATGGTGCGCTGTTTATAATACCAGCAATATTCAAGCGAAATACTCAAGTACGTATTTCGCATAGCACGGAGCAGTCGGTCGGGGTCCATTTTCTGCGTCTGATGTTTCTGATCCAAAGGCGTCGTCGCTTCTTTTCCTTCGGAAGCCTAAAAAGGCGGAAACCCTGCGCGCTGCTGTTTGAACAGCCAACCGCGCAACAGCAGCCCATCGCACGAAACAAATTCACGCTTGAATGCGAGGAGCAGTCGCCATGAATACGCGCGGCTTCGCACAAGAACTTCGGAACCTACGCGTGCTCCTCAGCATATAGAGCGTTTTTGCCGGCGTTTCCTGGCGTTGCGTCCCTCGCCGTCGTCGCATCAGCGGCGCGCCGGCGTCTCTCCGTCGCGGCAGCGCCGGACTCCGCGCCGCGCTGTCGCCACTGCCGCCCGCCGCCGCCGCCGGCGAGGAGAGATGGTTTACGTCACGAGAAGAGGGCGGCGCTGGGGCGTTGCTCGGAGAGCGGCGAGATGAAACAATCGCCAAACTCTCCAGAAGGATATATATATATATATATATATATATATATATATATATATATATATATATATATATATATATATATATATATATATATATATATATATATGGCTCTGAAGCGTCGTAAAAGGTTCGGCCTCGCTCATAGCATCACGCTAATCCGAACCAAAAATAGCTCTGCGACGCGCGCCTCACCTGGCTGTAACACCGCGTTCCCGGCTCACGCGCTCTCCCCGAGAAAAATAGCGACCGGGCTACCGGGGCGGCACGACGCGCTTTGCGTTTCCCTCTTGTCCGGCCGTGGTGTTCAACCACATTTTAACATGCCGCGGAATGGCGACCAAGTTCTGCGTCCAATATGCGACGCTGTTCTGGCATCACACCTCGTTCTCTGATTACGCTTTCACCGTTAACTACTACAGCTACCACAAGGGTTTGTTTAATCATATAACATGCACGTTAGTCGTCTTGATGGAGATGTACCACCAATCATCAAAGTGGGTGCATACACGTTAAGCGTTAAGACATCAGTATACATTGTGCATACTCTCTTATATCAATGTACAGTAAACATTCAGTTACTTCTGTAAGGGCACGCTTTACTTTCGTGTTATTCCGATTCCTATGATGGAGGGTCAACCATGTTTTTTTTTTTTACCCTCCATAGGTCGTGTTGCATAGTAATCATAGGCGTGCGCAGGGTTCCCCACAAGGGGGGGGGGGGATGAGGTTCATCGCAGCGCCCCCCCCCTACTAAGTCAATGTATGAGGCAGATTTTGCGCCCCCCCCCCCCCCCTCTTAGGTGACTAGAAGGGTCGATGTACGGGCAGCTTTTGCGCCCCCCTCTTAGGTGATTAGGAGGGGCGGCCGCCCCCCCCCCCTGCCCACCCCCCTGTGCGCACGCCTATGATAGTAATATCAGTAAAACTTCTTTTGGGCCTAGTTGGTTCATAATCCTAGAAGTACATTTTACAGCGCAAACGCAAAGACGTACCACAGACGCGCTTGTGTGTGTCGTTTCTTTCTTTGTGGTGCGTCTTTGCGTTTGCGCTGTAAATGTGCTTCTAGGTGCATTCGTAATAAACAGCGCGAAAAAAACACAACACGGGACAAGGGCTGTTAAAAAAGTACAATTTATTTGCTTCCACTGGGTAGATGAAAAGTTAATCCTCCAAGTCCTCCTCGTCGACGATTTCCACGTGTTGTTGTATATCCTGCAACGTTTCGATGAGTTTCGCGTGTCTAAAACGGCCATTCTCTCCGAGGCTGGGCGACATCCTGAGGCCATCTAGGTTGACTTTCTCTTGCATTGTGGATATATACCATTGAAGGTGCGTAAAAAATGACAAGCACGTTCGCACTCGTAGTCGGCGTGGAAGATCAGGCGTAGCTCCAAGCCACCTTTCCACGTTTCCGCACACTGCCACCCGAATTGTCTCGTGCCGAATGGTGTTGAACAGCTGTCGTTGTTCTCAGGCTCCATTCGGGCTGCTTGCTGTTTTCGTCAGTTCAAACCGGAAGGCACAAAGCACGTCTTTGAGAGTCTTTTGGGTATCCCAAGTGCCACTCTCGAGAATCTTGAGGTTGACGCACCCATTAGCAGGTAGAGTAGGGTGTAGCATCAACCTTCCAGAGTCTGTTATCATGTTGAAAAGTCGAGGCGGACTTCTGGGATAGTCTCCAGGAAATTTTGCGAGGACATGCCACAGTCCACAGTCCTTTTTCATACGGCGTTTGGGCCGGTCCTTCCACGATGCAGTGAACTCTGGTAACATTGGCTTCGACGGCTTCGATGAAGATACCTCGTGGCCCGTGCCTACAAAGCGCCGCGGACTTCGTTCTCATGGTCCTCTACGAAATGCCACGGAACTGCCATTATGCTGCTTCTGTCGCTTTTGTTCTCGACACAATGATAATGATGGTGATTTCTGTTTAATAATGGCACGCACCCAGTGTAGAACATGGTGTAGAATGTAGGCCACTAATTAAAGGAGTACTGACACAAATTTTGAATATTTTCGGATTTTTGCCATAAATAAGAGCACTGGCGTCGTGAACCTTAAAGGTAGTATGGTGATGCATCGAAACGCATTGAATATATTTTTAACACCACTGAAAAGCCACTTTCGATTTCGAAGAGGCGGCTATGGTGTACTAGAATGGGGTAGTCTGCCGTCTTCGCGGACAACCAATGGGAGAACGGTGGTCACTTTTGCGATGATGCCATCAAGAGGGCGCCACACTCGATTAGTGTGCCGGCGCGCGAAATTTAAATCTACAGTGCGAAACTTTCTAGCTTGAGTAAAATGGTCACATAACACGATTGAAACTAAAGCTGTTTTGCAAGATTTAAATACTTCAACACATTTGGTTGCATTATTACAATAAATAAAGCTGCTTCTGCGTCCTCTGAGCTTGCAGAATCAGTATGCCGAACAGCGACCCGGATCGTCCGCATACTTACCATAGTCCATATGCTCAAAAAGTACTGAGGGACTATGATACTTACTGTTTTGATTGCAAAAGGCATAAAAAAGCACATCGCTGTTCATTTCATGCATATGTACGACTTCTTAGTCATCACACTAACTTGAGATTTTGCGACTAAACCAGTGTGTCGGAACGGAACTAAAAACGAAAAAAAAAGAACGATATTTTTGACCGGAACGAAAACGTAACCGAAACGCTATCTATAATTTCGTTCCGCAGGGAAACCGAAATTTTTGAAATCGTTTTTCGGTTCACGAGAAAACTTGGCGATCCGGAACTACGGTCCCTAGAGTATTCTAGGGACCGTACCGGAACTGCTGAGGTCATGCAACATAAGCATTTAGGCATATCTCATAATACAGTATTAGCGCGTACCTGAGGCAGGAATTCCAAAGCAAAGATATGTTATTATTGTGCGAAAAACGAAAACAGTGGCAACCAGAAATGTTTATATTAACGCAAGTGGACTTTTGCGCGCCTGTCAAGCAGGCCAACAGGGCATTGTCGGCGCCGAAGTTTGTTACAGCTATAGTGTACTAGATATAGTTACAGCGAAAGCTGTTATGAGATCACAACAGCCGATTTCGGCGCCATAGTCGTCCGCCGCCGGCGGCGGACGACTATGGCGCCGAAATCAAGAAAACAAGAAACAAATTAGGCAGATCCCACGCCTTGTGCGAATCGGTTTCATGCGAAGCAGTCAGCGAGTAGTTGTCTGTGCTGCATTTTTTGGCTTTGATCCAAGCGTTACGAGGTGGATCGACGTGTTTTTGTAAGCGTAGTAGTTGTGTGCATATCGCGGCCTTTCCTGGCACGTCAACTACACTGGTGTTTAAAGGGTAACTTAAGGAGCACGGTCGTGAGTATTATCAAAATGAAGGGCACTTTACAGTGTGATCACAGCACTACATATGTAGTCTTTATTGCTTTTCTATAATAGATAGCCAGCACTGCAATCAGAATTGACGCTGCTCCGACATTACGCCTGCATAGGGTCTTTTTCCAAAGCAGTCTCAAGACGTGGCGTGGCTCTGTGGTAAAATACCTGACTGCCACTCAGAATGCTTCGGTTAGATTCCTGCTGGGATCCCGATTTTTCTTTGTATTCATCGGGTCAAAGCTGCCGATGTCAGTTTTTAGATGTGAAGCATCTTATAGCGGAGTTCAATCCGGTTGTGCTTGGTGGTGGTGTGCGGCGTGACCACCCTTACTACGCATGCGCAAGCCCTCCCTAGCAAAAATGCCAATAGGATTTCCTATTGGTCCAATAGGAAATCACTATTGGTTCTATAGGACATCTATTGGAGCTGTATTGGTTGTATAAGACTTCTATGGGTACCAATAGACACCAACAGCCACCACCTATTGGTGTCTTATTAGACCAATAGAAGTTGTATTGGTCAAATAGGGGCTGCCTTTTGGTGTCTTATTGGACCAATAGGAGTTGTATTGGTCAAATCGGTGCTGCCTATCGGTGACTTATTGGGCCAATAGGAGTTGTATTGGTCAAATAAGTACTCCTATTGGTTTCTTAATGTACTAACAGAAGATGTATAAGGCAAACAGGAGTTTATTGTTCAAACAGCTACCGCCTATTGGTAGCTGTTTATAACATCTTATGACTGATTGAGCGCGTCGGACCCGATCCCGATCAAATTTCTTGATCATGATTGGCTATACGCAAGCTGCAGACGGGATCAATTCACTTTTGATAAGTCTGATCCCGATTGAGCTTAATCGTACACCGTGAGACACCGTGTGCAGTTAGCAACTCACGCGACTAAAAGAGTTATATAAAAAGGCTGCGTGTCGACCACGGCGGTACGGTGTCTCCGTACATGCCGTGCGGTAAACGGGCACTATAGTAAAACACGCTAAAGAAGAACTTGCGAAGGAATCGACAACAGAGACACCACAGAATAATATAAAGAAACCGCCATGAGATCACAGCCGGCATAGAACCAGCCAGTTGACGAACAAAAAAAAAAAAAGTGAGACGGTGCGCGGCGTGGCGACGCTGCATGTGTGAACATTTTTTTTACACGTTCCTTGGTTAAGCAGGCTAAGCAATGTGCTAAGCTTTAAGATAAGCTTTGGATTTATGCTAAGCAATATAAGTAGTGCTGTAAAGATACAGGAGAAAGAATTGTGGATCTGCAAACGCGACCGACCGTGCGTTTGGCGCGCCATCCGCGCTCGGCCGATACGAAGACAAGCCCAGCCTGCGGCCAAGCTAAGCCAAAACGTTGTGTCTGTCGCCATAGCGCGCGCTTTGTGTGATCTCGATGCTTCACGTAAGCCTGCTTACACGATGTTTGCTTTAGTGTGCTTCCGCGACGATAACGTGAAGGCTGTGTTCAGCGTGCACCAGATGGAGACGTTCTGAGCCATAAATGTCTTGGATTTCGACCGATTTCGACCGATTTCGACTCTACAAAGTGGCACCAAGAATAATGGCAAGACGAGCAACAAGGCCCATGTGCTCCGATTGTTTGGTGAGTTGAGTGGGCATGGTAGTTACTCCTATTTAGTATTTATTTGATATCACCTTTTTTTTGTATTCAAACTTGGGACGAAGCTGAAAGGTCGGGGAAAGAAGTCCCTCGTCCTTTGTCTCCGGTATTTGATGACAGCGAGACCAGCAACGCCTCGATTGCAAGTCCACACGCTCTCAGAAGTTGAATGATTGAGCGCATATATTATTGCAGTTGTTTTTGTGTTTGTCAGTATGCACAAAAAAACGTAGCATAGATTAGAGGTAAAGGACAGGCGCCCTGCTCGTGAGTGTAGTTGGAGTCTCGCAAGCCCTTTGTAAGTATTTACAACGTGCGTGTTAAGCCGAAAACGCGTTTATCGCCTCATAGTAAAACGCTCTAGTCGATGCTGTTTGTCTGTTGTAGTGCGCGCCAATCGGCTTATCATACTTGTTCGACATAATGTCACAAGAACCACAGAAGGCCACATGATAATTCATTATACAAAATGTGCATAGCATATGTACTGCACTGGTGCGATTTTTTATTTCATATTTTTTTATTTTTTACATACTGCAGCCCAATTAAGGCTATCGCAGGAGTGGGTTTATTAATGTTGTTGGCTTAATTGCATAAGCACGTAACATGCAGCACGTGTGTTATATCCAGCTCATTGCAGCCTGACTGCTGTGTTGGGCTTGCAACGATATGGAATCTAGGCTGCCTTTACTACTGTCTTACATATTACCGTTGCCTCATCGTGAATCTACCCTAGCTTAATTATTTCATGCCATCTTAAGTTGAGATTTAGTGGCATGCTCTAGTATGATAGTCGCACCACCATCGTGAAAAAGAGCACGTCACAGATAGTAAGTGATTATTGAGTTTGCTGTAATTTAAGGACGAGTTTGCAGTTCATTCTTGGGTACAGCTCAAAAAACACAGGACGCAAGCGTGTAAACGGGATAAGGTGCTGCTTAATTTTAAAAAAAATTTTGCCCCTTTCTTTTCCTTCCTTTTTTGCCGCAAAATTTTGCCGATATACTGTTTTCTTCCACGCAATAAGCCACAGTTGGGTGTGTAATATTTCACTCAGTTTTTTGCTATAGTTCAGCTCCCAACATTGTGAACATGTGCAGTGAATTAAGGTCTAGATAATTTCTCACTGTGCCGTCTACTTTCTATACATTGCTTTGAAGGTAAACTTTAATAAACATGTGTTACTGTTTTCTGATTTCATGGCTCTGTTTATTTACAGAATCTTTCAGGCACTTCCTCGAGTGCGGATGAGGCCCGCAAGATCGCCAACATCATCAAGGGCCAGAAGAAGCACTTGTAGTTTTGATTATGAGAATATATTTGAACATATGTCTCATTCATCCACTGTGATTATCATTGCAGGGGCGCTGCCACAGTGTGGGCCTTCTGCATGACGACAAGACACCCATAAAACACTTGCGCAAGACTAATTCTAATGGGGCTGAGAAGTGGGCAAATACAAAGCTAATACAATGCCAGCAGGCAAATACAGAACCAATAGGCAAATATAATTCCAATTGGCTAATAGAGAACCAATACACCAATATAGGTCCAGTAGGCTGATATAGAACCAATAGACCAATAGCCAAATACAGTTCCAATAGACCTATAGAACCAATAGACCAATAGGTGTCAATAACCCAATAGGCTATTGGTTTTTTATTGGGAATTTTTGCTAGGGCTCTCCACACACATCCTTTCCCCATCCTCTCCCTTTCCCCCTCTCCACTCCCCTCTGAAACGCGGGCTCTACATGCCGAAACGCTGCTTCGCATCGCCTCACGCTGCTTCGCATCGCCTTTCTTTACACTCTCACATTTAAATTACCAATTTCTGTTCTCAATGAAGGAAAGAAGATTGCTTTTAAGGGCTCGTTTTTTTTTTTCTTTGTTAGACACAATATTAATGAGAACTAACAGACGATAACGCCAAGGAAAGTGCAGGAGATGTTATTTGTAATAATTGGAATATCTTTTCGTCCACTTTACTTTCTTCACATTTATATTCCAATTATTACACATGTACATGTCACCCTCACTTACCCATACTCCGAGGTACTTTTGTTCGCTCACCTCGGTATTTCTTGGCCTTGTATTGACACCACCTGATCACAGGGATCATTGAATACCATCAATCCACATTTTATTACACTAAATCAGAGTCCTAGATCTCGAACTTCACCTTCCCTTCCGCATATATCCGCCAGCCGCTGTATATCATCTCGACTGTCAGCAAATAAGACAATATCGTCAGCCAGGCCCGTAGCCTGGGGGGGGGGGGGGGGGGGGGGGCGCCTAGGACCCCCCCCCCCCCACAATTTTGCTGAAGTAGGTGTTTTTACCAAAAATAAATCATGAAAATAGGTGTTTTTCTCAAATAGTCAAGGTTTTCAGAAAAGCAAGTGGGCCCCCCCTGAAAAATATTCCTGGCTATGGGCCTGTCGTCAGCATCTCGCCGCCCTGTTTGTGTGACAGATTAAAACCAATGTTGCTACCTTCTAGCGCTTTTTCCATACTCGCCACGTACAGCATGAATAACAGCAGGGACGAAGGACATCCCTGTCTCAGCCCCTTGCTAATCTCAACATTCTCTTTGCTACTCGATCATTCCTTCCCATTCTACGCAAACTGTATTTTCTCGGTATTTTCCCTCAAAAGCTGTATACAGTCGTCGCCTGTGCCCATTTCTTTCAATATATCCCACAAAATTTCCTGATTAACGTAGTCGTACGCCCCAGTGATCATGTCCAGAAAAGCCACGTACAAGGGCCCATTTTCCATTTTAGATATTTCTATACACTGAGTGAGAACAAACAGGTTATTGTCTAACCGCCTGTCCACTCAAAATCCATTCTGAAGTTCTCCCAAAATATCGCTATGTTCTGACCACCGTTTCCATTTTCATTTTTACTGCTTGTATCACCAACCTGTATAGTACCGATGTAATGGTTAGTGGTTAGCGATCAACGATTCTGCCGCCACCTACTTATACACTTCAAGCCAAGTCAAGCCGGTTTTAAGCGGCTATATGGGTGCACCGAATGCTTTACCCACCTTTTGTCTGCTGCCACCTGGCTGCAGCAACGGCAGCCCGCGGTCACACCTAAAGCAAGCCGCACATCCAAAGAAAAAAAAAAAGTGCTTAAGGTCATGACGCCAACCATCGAACGGACCCCCTTTTCATCCCCCTCCTTGCGCAACTTTCAGCGCGCTCGCTAGTACGAAAGGAGAAAGCGCTTTAAGCGTGCGACAAATTCCTGCAACTTCGTACTTGACGGTTCTAAAAATTTTTGTCGCAGTCGATTAGTGAGGCAATGAACTCTTAACTATTGTTACTGCGAAAAGTGTTGCAGGGCCCTGTGCATGTCTTGCCTTTGCATGTTTAGCGTCTATTTTGTCCTTTTGTGCTGTGTGCAAGAAAACGGCAATTTCCACCTTTTCTTTCACTGTGGTGGATGTGGTTCTTGTAGATAGGCTTCTTGCAGCGCACTTTGCTGCTTCTGCAGTTGCAGTACTGACATAGGCTTTGCTTCTCCCCTCCTCACCAGTACATATGGCTGAAGTGATTCCAGTTCTGCTATAAGCCATAAATAAGCTCGAGCACAGTCATGGCCTAAAAAACAAAGAAGCAAACACACTCACACGCAAACAATAAGCAGCCCTCTTGCGTACTTCAAATACATTGTGACAAAAATGTGATTGCAAGTGCTGTTTCAATCACACAAGAATTTTAGAAATGAGCCGCGTAACGCTGACAAGTCACCTAACATAGAATAAAAATGCAGTCTACTGACTACTCCAAGAGCAACAGTTGTGAAGTCCAACGAGCCTTTATTATTCTCAGAGGCACCGAGAAACATCAACAGATTTTCAACATAGAACGGCATGCAGAGAACTTTTGTATACAATGATATGTAAGCTGAATAAATAGAATGTGGCACTAAAAATATTTCACTCATAATGTTATCACAAAATGAGGGACTAACCACAGCAGTTGGCCTGCTGCGGTTTCTGTTGACAGCACTATAAAATGCGGATTAATACTGATGGAAAAGTATCACCGAATGTTTCACCGGTCTACGTATAAACTTTTTAGTTTCACTGGTCTACGTATAAACCTTTCAAACAAATGAAACTCAACTTGAGCAACAAAATATATAGGCTACTAAAAGTGCATATACCGGTGTAAAACGTAGGAACAAAATGAGGAATAAGAACGATGAGTCGCTTCCTTCACACGACCCACTGGTAATTGGTATATTTGCAATAGTTTGCAAAGTTTACACTACAGTTAAAAAACACCAGTCTAAGTAAGTCACGAAGGCACACACATACAAGGCTTGTTGTGTCTTAAAATCTTTGTATTCCCCACCCAACCGGTGCAGTGTGACACATAAAAATGACCTTTAAGTTTCGTGTGGCCGGGCAAAGTGACCTAATAAGGCACAATCTCGCAGGGCACGAATACTAAGTGTCAGTGGCCTCGCAAAAAGGAATAAGGCAAAATGCAAACAGCAGATCTCTCGCTCTCGTCGCGACGAAAAGGCATCGAGGTGTCGACGGCAGTTGTGCATTGTGCAAAACAATTGCATGCGCGAACACATTGTGAGCATGATTGCAGCTAATGCAAGCGTTGAATGATCGTCGAAGGAAACCATGCAGTGTGACATCACACACAAGTTCCTGCATAGCAGGCAAGTCTCAAAGTATGCATCTGCAACATAAGCTAACACCAAGGCTGGTATATAATGTACAGATCCTGTCCTTCAATTATATTCATTTCTTACCATCCAGCCATCACTGCGATTATGATGCAAGTGGTAACATATGCGTACGTCACTCGAACCACTGATGAAGTGCAAAACAAAAATAATTTGAAGAGAATTATTGCATTATCCCGACTCGGGGCTAACTTGTTCTAAGCGATCAATTGCAAAAGTCCTAGATTACATTCACTTAGATCTCAAATGAATATACTCAGTTGTAGGCGGCAATTACCTACGATGACTTTCACAAGGAATATGCCTGTAGCACAACAGTAGGCAGTCATTAAACGACAAAGAAATGTAGAAAATGTGGCCGCAGAATCACCCCAGGGCACCAGTGCGCTCTGAGAATACAAAAATTTTCGTTATATTATAAACCAACAATTCGCCCAGCAACCACGATTCTGCACCTAGAGAAAGTAAACCGTGCTTACCCTGAGGAAAAAGTCATTTCAAAACAGCGCCGTCACAAAAGCTTCCATGGCACAAATGCAAAAATTTCAAATGAAAGGAAAAGCTATGCAGATGTGGATTTATGGACGCCTTGCGCACAGCTAACAAAGGAGATTCGTAATAGTCTGCAAGTCCTAAAAAAATATTGGATGTATATCGCGAACAGGAAAAAAAAATGCACACAAGAAAGAAAAAGACGTAAAAATTAGATCCTACAATTAGAAGACTCGCGCGATGATGACGAGGTCCCGTCTACAACACACAGGAGCGCCGAAGTGTCCAGCAGCTAGGCTGCAGCACGGCTGTGCACATTCAGTGGCGCACTTCACTCGTCGGTGCCTGGATGCCAGACGCCTTCAGCATTGCCGAAAATACTGTGTTGGTGTCGTTCGAAAGGGTGAAAGGGCTGCCCATTTCAATAACCTAAAATTAAAGAAAGATATGGCAGATTATTCACAGATATCACAAACAGCCATCAAGCCAAACAACGATAAAGAAGCATTAAAGTGACATTTTACTCTACTGGCAATGCCGCAAGTGTTATGTAGTAACTCCTTTAATGGTTCCCTATTACAGAGGCCCTGCAGCGCTTTTTCAGTCATCAAAAAACACTGCCAATCAGTAGTCGAGGCTGCTAAGAACATGCGAGCAAAACATTATACCGCAGCCCGCGGCCTAGAATTTACAATTATGTCTCAAAGTCAGCTAGAAATTGCTCGCTCTTCTCTCGACAAATGGTGCCATAAATCAAAATGACCGCATCATAAACACAATGTCCACGGCCGTTGGCTGATTTGAGCATCGTGAGCTGCATGGTTACCGCGGCTGCCGTAACGTGCCCGTGCACTCACTTGCGATCACACTGAAAGTAAGCCGCGTGTTTGAAGGAAACAAAAAAAAGTGCTCGTGGTCATGACGTGCGCTGACAAACAGACGCAGCTTCTTGCCCCCTTGTCATCAGCCCCCCACCCCCCCACCCCCCCGCATAGCTTTCAGCGTGCTCGCTGGTACAAAAGGAGCGAGAAAGTGCTTAAAGGGCCCATAAACAGGCTGCGACTTTTTTTTACACCCCCCAAACAAGCTCGGTAATTCGTACAGTAGACCGCGGCAATCACGTTTTCCGAATATTACAGTGCTGCGCGCCGCGCAGGCCCTTCATTTCGAAAAACAATTCCCGCGCTTCTTTCCTACGCCTGACCAATCCTCCTCGTACGCGCAGTGACGCAAACTCGGCGATCGGCGAGTTGACGTAGCACTAAGCTCGTCGATTGGTCTAAACCAGGTCTCAACAAACAGTTGTCAAGTTAACGTCAGTTCCTGTTCCCACCCACCGCTATGAAACTGCGCCTTGTTTTTTGGCCCTGCGGTGATGCGGTTTCGGCCACGCAGTTGTCACGCGTATATTCCTCGCACTGCATAGCACCTGCATGCACTTCGCCTTCGACATGAGGTGAAGCGTTGTTCAGTTGCCGGCTGCGAATCGAGCGGGGAGAGGGGAATCTCCGGTAGCTCGGACGGGTCGTGCTTGCTCGCGCAGCAAGCGGGGTTTTCCAGGCTTTTCTCTCGCGCCCCTTCGACGTCTTGGAAAGCAAGCACGCATTCCTGCTGCATTGTGAACTGTCACAAAGGTTTAAAAATAGTGAACAGGCGAAAACTGCCCGTCAAGTTACGGAGCACGTGCGACAATATAAACAATAAACAACCAGGAGCCGCAGCAAGCGGAAGTGCATTGCGACTGATCGAGCTCGCCCATGACGTCAATTGTTGACGTCGTGTCACGTTGCCGAAGTGGGCGGAGTCACGACGACGGGCTACGCCGTTCCCTCCATGTGGCGGAGAATGGTGGTGAGGCCGCGCGAAAATGTGAAACCAGCTGAAACGGATGTTCCAACCCCTGTAACTTCCTTTTAGGGGCGAAGCTCCTTAAGGCGGCACCCGTTCGTCCCTCGTAGTCGTAGTCGTAGTGCGTAACCAGTCTTACGTTTTGACTTCCAAGGTGGTGCCGGTGGGAGATTTTTCCTGTGCGTTGTTGAACAATAAAAAATTCGCAGCGTTAGCTAAATGCCGACTTCTTCTGTCTCTCATTCCCATTAGCAGCCATTCTTTACCTCCAAGGTAGTGCCTGGTGAGATTTCTCCTGTGCGTGATTAAACAATAAAAATTTTGTTCAAAACGCCGTGATTGATGAAATAAACCAACGAAAGACGCCAGATGTTTTGTAAAAGCAAAACGGAAGAACGCCAGATGTTTCTAAAGCAAAACGAAAAGACGCCAGCTGCTTAACGAAAGACGCCAGATGCTTTCTAAAGCAATGGTTTTCTAAACAATGAAAAATTCACAGCGTACATGTAAAATTAAAGTGAGCAGCAAGGCGTCATAACTCATCGAACCTTTAGTATAAACGCACCCGATCTCACGTCGGTGATGATGTACTGGGCAGAATTCACGGAAGATTCACGGTTTACCGATGAACCTCCGCAGCTTCGCCCACTCATCGTCATTCACTCCGTGGATATGCTGTGATTTTTTTTATAGCACGTACTCGCAAAATTCTTGCGGCAGCATGTTCACATAGCAAAAGTGCGCATATTTCTCTTCATTACAATTTTTGGACATCGGGGTTGTTTACTGGCCCTTTAAAGCGCGAGAGAAATCCCTGTAACTCTGTTCATACTTGGCGGCTCCTACACATTTTTGCGCCACTCTATTCATAAGGCAATAAACTTCTGTAATGAAGCCATTCGATGATTACTTGGAAAAGTGTCGTAGGGCCCCTTTAAGCAGCTTAGTATAACTAGAGGCAGAGAAAAGAATGTTCCACACTTGCTGCCATGGCTGTGATTGGCGCCAACACTCCTAGGTTGCACATATGCACATATGTACCCTACAAAGTGGACAGGAGGATGACCGCCGTCGTAGCTCAGTGGTAGAGCATCGGCGCGTTATTTGAAGGTCGCAGGTTCGGTCCCTGCCGGCAGCAACTTATCTTTTCGTCCACTTTACTTCCTTCACATTTATATCCTAATTGTTACAAATAACGATCCCCATACTTTCCCTGGCATTATTGTCTGTTAGGTCTAATTATTATTGTGTCTAACAAAGAAAATAGTCAAGAGTTCAGAAGTAGTTTTGCCTGCTTGCCAGAAGTAGTTTTGCCTGCCCTTCATGCTTCTAAGCACTGTAGCAATTATCTTGAACAACAAGTTGAGCTACTTAGCAGGGATGCATCATAGAAAAAAGTTGGGAGACTCCTTTCTCTTGTGTCTGCATGCCTGTCCCAATGTTAAAGTATAAGCCAGCAGTAGTACGAGACACAAAATAAGTTCCAGTTGTGGATACCTAGTTAGCAAACAAACTATTACGTAATTAGGTTCCTACTCAAATACCATCTTACTGTTTCCTTTTTCGTGTGCAAGTGTACTCTCCATGGACAGAAACTAAACTGAACAGGTGGTTCCCATTTTCTTGCATGAGAAACTGTTTGGATATTATGGCAATATGCTTGCAGGATTGGAAGAGTAGCCATTCACTGAAATAAGGCACGACTGACAAAACTTCACGCCTACTTGGTTATATCAGACAATTCCTGTATGAATTGATTACATAGAGGATACACTTCTAGGCTGCACGTATTTTATGGGCTACACCGATCCTCGGACAATACATTTCTAAATGGGGACCGACACAAAATTTCCCGGCCGAGATAGCCTGCGGGATCAATTCGCGTGAACATGCATATATCATCTGCAAAATATCAACAGCGAATATAGCTTGGAAGGCATTTTAAATGAATTTTGAAGTTTGCATGAGCTATCGACACCCTCACGCTATGGACACCTCAAAGATGACCCTCGTTGACCCCCCTACTTTCCTCATGTGACCACGCTGCAACAAGTTATGACGACATCATAGCCGCCATTTTCTTTGCCGCATTCGCTCCAGCTGCCTACTTCTCGGCAGCTGTTGCAAACCGCACGGAAGTGCATCACAGTTCTGTGTGCTGACGTGATCGAGTGCAGCACCCGCTATGTGGTGAGAGTTGCACTCAAAGGCTTGCTTTTGAAACCGAAACTGACACTGACACTGGTCGATAATGAGGAGCCTGTTAATTATCTATCACGTGCTGCAGCAAACGATGTGCCATGTTATGACTAACAGGCCCCCAGCGACACAGTGCAGCAAAAAAATGCTAGGCCAAAATTTTTGTGTCAGTACCCCTTTAATAAGGATACCGAGGGTTGTTATCAAAGACGAGAGATTTGAGCATTCCATGCCAGCACTGCACACTAAACAGCATGCACCTACCTGTCCTGCGTCCAGCACAATCACCATATCACAACTGAGAACAGAGTGCAGCCGGTGTGCTATGGTCAAAACGGTGCAGTCTGCAAAGGTCTCCTGCACCGTTTGTTGGATCAGCCGGTCTGTCTCGGCATCCACTGATGCTGTGGCTTCGTCCAGGACTAAAAGCTGCGGGCAAAGAAAGAAAATGAACAGCTCCAGAGGTGCGTCCAGTTATGTACACTGCAATAAAAAAGACACCTATAAACAAAACACACGCTGGCTGCTGTCATGTTGACAAAATTTAGGTCTCTGAAATATGTACTGTTAATGCAAGGCACTCTGGCAACACTGCTTAAAGGGGCCCTGCAACACTTTTTGAACATGGTCAGAAAGCGTTGCCGATCGGTATCGAGGCTCCTGAGAACATGTGAGCCAAACATTATAGCGCAGCATGCAGCCTGGAATTTACAAGTAATTTTCAAAGCCAACTAGAATTCACTCGCTCTTCTCACAACAAATGATGCCATAATCCAAAATGACTGTTCACAAACAAACTGGCTGATTTGAGCACAGTGAGCTGCATATTTAGCGTGGCCGCCGCAGTGTGGCCCATGCTGCACTCTTAGAGCTAGAATTACGTACAGTATAGGATTACACCGGCACGCGCACGAACACACTGAAAGTAAGCTACACATTCAAAGAAAAAAGAAGAAAAAGTGCTTAAGGTCATGACGTGCACTGACGAATGGACGTAGCTTCTTGAACCTTGTCATCCTCCCTGCGCAGCTTTCAGCTTGCTCGCTGGTACGGAAGCAGAGAGAAAGCGCTTAAAGCGTGCGACAAATCCCTGTAACTCCGATCTTATTTGATGGATTCCAAAAATTGTAGTGGCAGTTGATTAGTGAGGCAATGAACTCCAATAATGAAGTCATTTGATTTTTACTTGGAAAACTGTTTCAGGCGCCCTTTAGAGTGAAAGGGCCGTCAGCATGAAATCGAGAAATGCACACGTAGTTAGAAACAGCGCAAAGTAGACACGGACAAGAATGCACACAGGACTAGCGCTAGTCCTGTGTGCATTCTTGTCCGTGTCTATTTCGCGCTGTTTTTTTAACTATAGATATGTACCAACTGGCTCGCATCCACGAGCTTTTAAGTTAAATGCACACACTTTCATGAGAAAACGCTCAGACTCCCACAAGTGTTCACATGGATAAAATACCGTGCCTCATCTGGTTTCAAGATCATGCGTGCATATTCTCTTGCTTTTACAATGTATGTAGTGAGCTTTAGGATCTGGTGAACATAACAAGCTGCTGCTGCAGCTGCCGTATTGACTGGCCTCTGCTTCGGAGAAACCGCCTCCCCTCCTCATCAGTACATATTGGTGAAGATTGAATATCAGAGCAAAGAAACAAACAACAGCTTTTGAGAAAAATGCACAGAACAAATACAATTCAAAAGATAAAGCCTCTGAAACAGCAAAATGAGAACACTTGGGCAGATTAAAGTCACACTCGACACAGTTTGGTGCAGCGCTCGCTTGCCCACCTTGTTGTGCCGCAACATTGCTCTCGCCAGGCACAGGAGCTGTCGCTCGCCAACGGAGAAGTTGTCTCCATTCTTCTCCACAACACTTTCAAGTTGCTTGTCTTCTTTTTCAATCTACACAACAAAAGAAAAACGATGCGTGTGTATCACATGAATAAAGTGTTTGTCCTTCACTATGAAAACAATCTTCACACTGGCTACACCATTTCAGGAGGTTTGAATGTTCCAGAGTAACATTAGAACGCCGTAACGGTGCACTTTGAAATAATTTCTACAGCTTGGCATAAAGTTCTGAGTGTTCCGTGAACTGCCAACAAATGAATATCTCAGTCAAAAACAGATATCGATCCTGAACGTTCTTTTGAAGCAAACGTCCTGAAACTAGATCTTTTTTATTTTGATCACTTCACGCAGGTTACAATCACCTATGTGCAAGTTGGTTAGGTTAGACAGTATTCTCCAGTCCACAGGGAATGGCTATAGAAGCTTAAATAGTTTGTACTAAACAGATCTCACTGGCATTCATATGGCATCACCATCACACATGATGTCACTCAAGAGTCGTCACTAGATTGGTGGTAACAACAACTCAAGTACAAAAGCATTTTGCAGCTTCCTCATATCAAAATGCAGGTCGTAGGTAATCGAACCCACAACCTCATGTATGTCAGAGTACCATAACAGCAAAGCCACCAGAACAGGTAGTATAGTTAAAATTGATATCACATGTCCCAGATTACTTCAACTCCTAAGCAAGGCCTTAGTGCACATTGTTTGATTAGTGTCATGTGACGGGGAGCCAGGACAAATGTACCTTTGCCTTTAAATGTGCTCTTTCCAGGGCTTCCCAGAGCTCTGCGTCACTTTTCCTGTTTGCAGGATCCAAGTTGTATCTGTGAGAGGTAGGCAGGCAATCGCAGCACAAAATTATTCACGTGCCAGCAACAACTTCTTGAAAAGCTTCACTTTTGAAGTGCTCAGTAAACACCTCTGAAATGTACATTTGGGGCCTTTCAGACAGTTCCATTTAGCTTAAGGGGGGTACACTGCGCCTGAAAATGTTTATTAATTCTGTACCGATTAAAATGAAACTCGGTGAGTTTATGTATATTTGTGCGCTGATTTCTAATATGCAATTTTTTTCCAAGTACAATATGCGGTTTTCAAATTCGAGGTGCCGTTTTGGGAGCCATAATTTGCCTAAATTGAGAGTTGCAAAGTAATTAAGCACATCAGAATGACCTGGAATGAGTACAGAGTGCAAGAAAACAAAAATGGATGTTCTAAACCCATTTGAACAAAAGTTGTGGTATGTTGAATATTTGTGGCTGAAATCCGAACTTGGCGCAGATTCACTTAGAATGTTCAACATCCCATAACTTTCGTTCAAATAGGTTTCGAACATCCATTCTTGTTTTCTTGCATTCTGCACTCATTCCAGGTCATTCTGATGTGCTTAATTACTTCAACTCTCTCAGTTTAGGTAAACTGGGGCTCCCAAAAAGCATATGAAATGTCTGATATTTTAAAAACTACATGTGTTGCTAGAAAAATAATTTCATATTTGAAACCTGCACACAGATATACATAAACTCAGCAAGTTTCATCTCAATCCCGATGAAGAATTAAAAAAAAAATTTCAGGACCCATTTCTCCCATTAAGCAAAGTTCAATGCTGCCTCGCCTCGAATGTACTTATGGGCAGTAGCAGACTAAGGTTTCCTTCCAAGAGTCTGACACTGAGATGGTGAGTGGTGATAATTATTACGACTACACAGACACGACTGATGGTAAACAAACTTACCTATAACCCACTGAGCATTCTAACGACAAATTTCCTGTTTAAGCAAGATGTACTGACATTCAGGCATGCTGCTCTAATTCTCTGTTGGCCCCTACACAACTGACTCCTGAACGGATATGGAGGTAGCAAAGATCCAGCTCTGTTAAGAGTGTACATGAAAGGATCGAAAATATTTTAAAGGTTAAGGAATGCTGGTCATCTGTGCGTGCTCCAATACTTGTAATATAAGTATGACATTTTAATATGGTTCTTTCCAACAATAATTACGCCTATCTTGTCTCTCCAGGGCAAACCTGAAAGTAACAGGTAGCAAAAATTGGTAAAAGTTAAAGCTGCACTCACGAGTCATGCAAAAAAAAATGTAAAAATTAGAGCTGTGCGAATGGCAAGATTTTGGGCGCGAAACGAATTCGAATATTGAAGTGTGAGTGCGAATCGAATCGAATATTTTTCGAATATTTCTCGAATATTTCTAAAATATTTTTCGAATACTTCGAAGCGAAATTGAAGGAAAAAAAGTTAGAGAGGATTGCTAAGCATATTCTTATGAGATAGCAACATGAAAGTGTTTCTTTTCGCTAGGTTGATGAAGCACTGGCGGGGTGGTGTTTCATAGTTGTCTTATCAAGAATGAGGCAATGTAGAGGCCGAATTCTATTTATGTACATGATTTGGTGCAACCAAAGTATTGCCGACAACACTTTACACGTGATAGGCAAAGATGCCATTTCCTCAGCCTCTCCCCCTCTTTCAACTTCTGCAGAAGCCCAACTGGTGTGGCGGACAAGGGTGTGCTCCCTTCAAGTCCAGAGTTCTAAATCTGCCGCGTAGACGTCAATATATAAAAACATCTGAAATTATGGAGGCTAAAAAGCTTCGGCGTCCGATTTTTCGGACTTCCTGCCCAAATTTCAGGTCCAAAACAGCATTAATTGAGCCGCCACCTCTGCCACATCTTTCATCTCCATGTTAGAACCAGCGTTTTCTTGAGTTAATACATTTGCGACCGTAGCGGAGCTTGAAAGCCAGCTTTGCCGCAATACCGGGGTGTGATGAGGTAAAGAATACTGAAAATCTAGGGACCACTTCCAATCGGACGTTGACAGTGTCTTGGCAAAGTTCGACCGTAACGGAGCTTGAAAGAAAGCTTTGCCGCAATACCTGGGTGTGATGAGGTGCAGCATATTGAAAATCTGAAGGGGTCACTTTCAATCAGACGTTGACTGTATTTGTTTTTGGGAAGTTCGAATAGTCCGAATAGTAAAATTCCAGTGCGAATCGAATCGAATAGCAAGCACTATTCGAAAAATATTCAAAATTTCGAATATTCGAACACCCCTAGTAAAAATATCACGAAGTACTCTACAGGGTGACAATGAAAGCCAGCTGAAAATCTGTTTCATCAGAACTTCACCTTGACAGAAGTGCTGCAATTAATTAGTGGCAGACCAAAGAAAGTTCCCCAAAATGCTCAGTTTAAAATAAGCATGTAAGCTTAGAATGAGTTCCTCTTTAACCCCTTCCCCGTTTCGGATGAGCATAGCTCTTCCTTGCCGTACTGTCACTAAGCCATTTCGGACGAGTGTAGATCATCCGCTTAATGGAAAAGCTTCTAGTTATTGTCAGAGTGACGAAACCACTCTCAGAATTCTGCAAACTTCTAACAGCGTTCTTGTTATTGTTTTGCTTTTTCTTGTTAATTATTGGCAGGTAGCCGGCCTTTTCCTCTACGAGTAACTCATACGTAATGAACAGTATACATGAAAAGCTGAATCTTAAAAAACTTCCGGGCGACACATTACACATGCATACCTGACTGTGCCCTGAAAGAGCACAGGCTCCTGCGGGATCACAGCTATCGAAGAACGCAGCTCGTGGAGCCCCAGAGAACTGATGTCGACACCATCCAGCATGATGCACCCAGATTCCAGCTCTTTCATTCGCATCAACGCAACCAGGATGGACGATTTGCCTGCATTGACACAAATGCGGTGCCTTTTCAGTGAAGTATGAAACTCCTGTGGCACTGTAACCTCATGTAAGGGTAATTTTGTAGAAAGAATAAAATTTTTTCGATAGGTATTTATTCACAACTCGTCCACAATTTGCAAAAAAAAATCATTATATTAAACTCCTGTATCACTGTAACCTTACATAAAATTGATTTTTTTAGAAAGAATGAAATTTTTTAGGTATGTATATAAAACTGGTCCACAATTCGCACAAAAAAAAAAAGATTTTATCTGGCAGGCAAATATTAATGTGTTCACAAATACATCCTGTGCCTCCATTTTGTCAAAGCTGCAAGACAGACTGGATAAAAAGATGTAAAATGCCTAATAAAAGAACTTGTTGTTGGACTAGTTGGTAGATCATTTTCAAAAACTTAATTAGAGCGCAAACACATGACACATTCACGCACACACCCACACACCCAGACAACGTGGTTGTACATGGTTGTTGCCTGGGTGTGTGGGTGTGTGTGTGAATGTGTCGTGTGTTTGTGCCTAATAAAGATTAATACAAGGGGGGGGGGGGAGTATGTATGTTCAATATCTGCACTGCTCACTATGACAGGCTTGTGACTGCAGTGCAAGGAGAATGAATTACCGGTTCACGAGGCAGCTTAAAGTGTAATCTTCATGCCACAAAAGAGTCTTGCAGTTCATTCAAGGATGCTCATTCTTAGGCAGTCAGCCTGAAGCAATGTTTTACTTTGACGAGATTTTGCATGACTAGCACCATACATGTAGCATTTTACAGGTCGACAATGTTCCTTGCACTGCGCTATAACGGCACATTTGACATGGTGCCAGGAATGCAGGAACTGCTAACGCTAGCCACGCAACTTTCTTTTTATTTATTTATTTAATGATTAGGCCTGAAGGCAATGAGTAAGTGGGGTTACAATGAAATCACAAGTTCACTTGTAAGGAACAGGATTACAATGCAAGTGAATAATAACAACCAAGAAAAATACAATGCAACATAATTAACAGTGCACTGCGTTAGTGAAATTCAACAGCAGATATAACAGCAGATTACAGCACGTATAGAAAAAAAATGCAACACTTCGCAAAAATAAAACAAAGCTTGAAAGTTAGATGATAAAACAATCTTACGAGGTTATTGTAAGAAAATGCACCTAAAATTTGTGCTGAAACATATTAGTGTTACTATCAGAGGCAATATCATCAGGAAGATCATTCCACATGCGGATGGTTTGTGGTAGTAATGCTGATGTGTTAAACAAGCTTGTGCTACCAAAGATGTGTGTGCAGGTGAGGCGATTATTAGGGGTGTATAAATAGCGAAATTTCATCTCGAATCAAATTCGAATCAAAGAGTGCCAAATAGTGCCCAAAAATATCGAATATCGAGTACAAAAAATTTTATTGAAAATTGAATGACAGAACGGCAATGCTGTGCCTCATCGTCATGACTGCTCCGGGCCCAAAAATCTTTGGCCGTCCGTTCACAGGGGCGTTTTAACAGCGCGCTGGAATGATGGGAGTTTCTGAATGAATGGTGCGGTGCGGCAGTGGCGACTGCACAGCGTGAACAAATTTTCACATGTGAAACCCATCATTGAGGGCTTTGCATGGCAAAGGCGGAACGTTTCACGGTGCTTGCGGCATGCGTGACCAAACTACGCAAGAAATCCGTGCCTTTGTTTCGGACGCCAAGTTGTGAAGGGCTTGACAGTTTTCTCATGTATTTTTTTAACGTGTGGAAATGACATAATGTCCTTTAGAATACACACGCGCTCACTTTTGAACTAGAATATCGGTGAAAGTTTTAACGAAAAGCCTACTGTAACGATGTTAGTGTTAGTTTTAGCCACCCCACCCTAACCAAGTTGTGCCATTGGCCTTTGTCGCGTTTTACGTATTCGTCTTGTCGAATTATTTGAAACTTCAAATACTAGCTATTCGAAAGTCGAATCGAATTATTCGATTAGGTATTATTTGATTCGAATTCGAAACTCGAATATTCACACACCCCTAGCGATTATGCAACCTACATGACATGTAAAGGGGGTGTTGAAGGTGTAATGACAATATTTTGTTACTGTAAACGTACTTGTGAAACAAGCATACCAAAGGCATTTAATTTCGCAAAAATGAAAGCGCTGCAACTCCGAAAGCGATCGTTTGAGACCACCACTTCAGGTCTCTGCAAGAGGCAGCCATCAATTCTGAAGCCAGCTCTGGGAAGTAATCGAAAGCAGCACGAGACCTTCGGCTCACCTGCGCCAGTGCGGCCGACGACGCCCACTTTGTGACCGCCGCGTGCGTGGAAGCTGATGTTTTGCAGCACCAGGGGTAGCCCGTCGCGGTAACGCAGGCACACCTTGTCGAAGCGCAGGTCCCCCTCGGTGGGCCAGCCTTTCATCTCTCCACAGCTCTGCACGTGCTGGGGCGCCTCCTCAGTCAGATCCTGCAACAAGGCAACACAGGCTGCTGGTTGGTCACACCCTCGCGAACAAGCGTTAAACTGAGACCAGTTTTGTAAAATCAGTGATGCTACCGAGGACCTCCGATTGGGAGAAATTTCTGAAGCAGCAAAATTTTCATTTGGGAGCACTTTGGAGAAGCTCTTTTTATCTTGTAGTACTTTGTAGCGGGTAATTTTGCGTCTGGGAGCACCCTGGAGCAGCTGGTTCCACTATCTGGAGTACACTGGAGAACCGAATTGCATATGCATTCAGACACCCAAATAATTATTGTGAACTCTCGGGAAGCGCTATATAATAGAGCTGCGCACGGGCCGTATTTCCGAGCCCGAGCCCGGCCCGGGCCCGCTGACTTTGTCGAAGGCCCGCCCGAGCCCGACGGCAAAGGGCTGCGAGCCCGCCCGGCCCGGCCAGGCTTTTTCAAGGTTCGCTGCGAAAACAAAACTTCGTTTTCCCGTAATTTGGCATTTTATTGAGCATATCAAATATGATCAAACGACACACGACGAACAGTCTCTAATAGAGACTGTTCGCGGCACTTTTGCTATACAAGTAGACGGCCTCATACCAGCAACAATGGAGTTCACTCGCCAAAGCCGTCACGTGTATGGGGTATGTCCATGTAAGCATCAGCTTGCACAACACCGTGGCTTGCACGAAGGCGATCTACGTCGGGTCGCTCGTCGCTGTCGCGTGCATTTTCACTCATATGGGATTTGGACTTAAATCTAACGCGAACAGTTGCGTGGCACCGTCACTAGCTCAGGTGGTGTTGCTTCTCTGTTTGTTGGAGTGCAACAGAGGCAGTGCTTTACCTGCTCCCCTTTTGTTTAAAGTAGCGAATGGAAAGAAAAAGCGGTAAAGGGCGGTCGCGGAAAAGGCGCTGTGTGCGTGCTGGAAAACAATTCCCGTTCCTTCTCTATATTTCGGGCTTGAGTCGGGCTTGAGTCGGGCTTTGCGCCAGGCCCGAGCCCGGCCCAATAAAACTCCAAGTAGTCCGTGCCCGGCCCGTGCCCGAGGTGAAAATACGTCGGCCCGCCCGAGCCCGGCCCGCGGGCCGGGTCGGGCTCGGGCTTTCGGGCTACCCGGAGCCCGTGCACACCTCTACTATATAAATATTAAATACATATCTTGATTTGTTGCAAATCTCAGAAAAATGCTCTCCAGAGTACTCACCATGTCACTCGATTATGCAAAAATAAGGGCGTCATGCAGTTGGATGTTGTGCGATAACCTCTTCAGGTATTTTTTTTTTCCACACAAGCATGATAAGCAGAATAGTGGATCTATAAAATTGCATATTATGAAATAAGACTCTAAATACAACTATGCAGTCATCAAATTGCAGAGCTCCTGTCATGAATCGACATGTTAATAAAATCTCGCACTTTAAAATCAGCAGAAGTGGCAGACAAGTGCCGCAACATACAACAGTGCCTCAATGCTTGGGTGTCGGCAGGATTTTGGGGTTGGGCACCTGTGTTCAGGTCAGCAAACTCACTCATGAGTCGACTCACTCAAGACTTGGACCAAGTTGGGAGTGAGTGAGTCCGCAGGAGTAATACTTTGGTGAGTGAGTCCACGTGAGTCCAGTTGAGAAAAATCTTAGCGAACCTATGTCCGAGTCAGTCCGATTGAGGAAGATTTTTGTGAGTCTGAGTTTGGGTGAGCGCTAAGTGCAAAAATATTTCTTCAGTGAGTCTGAGTGAGCTCCACCCTTTTGCCGACCTATGCCCGTGTTACACTGGGGCTCTTCGATTTTCGGACTTCTGGCAGTTCTCTGGCAGCCAGAGATAGCCAGAGGGTCAGCCAGCTAGTTCCGGTCGGGACAGGAAGTAGCGTCTTGGTCACGTGTGTGGGAAGCCCGAGACCATGGCCCGTGCCCGAGACAACCCGAAGCTGCCCCAAGATTACAAAATCGAACGCTGGGACAGCCAGCGTAAACGTAAACAAACGCTGCCGCCGTGGCAGCAAACGAAACTTTGTGCCGCGTGCGCGTTGGTTTTTCTACATTGCCCGCTTGAAAATATGTGGCTAGGTTCGCTGAAGAGCTGAAGCGATATTCTCGAGCATACGGATTTGGGATACGATCACGTACGTTCGCAAAATCGTGCGCAACTCGCACCGTCCGCGAACAAAACAGCCAGCTGGCGCACGGCGCCACGAAAGCGATGCAAGGCGCGCCGCTAACGGCTTAACCAGCTCACGTCTGCTTAGTACGTGTAACAGTCGCTGCACAACACGACGCGAAAATCTCGCGAAAGTGATCGTGTCCCCAAAAGAGCTCAAGGATCTATCGCGTACTACGTCGCACGTGCACACGCGTTGACCAGCTTGCGTTTTGTCATAACTTGAGACATGCGGCGGTATGGGTGCCACGAGTGCGCGTTATATCTAAAATAAACTTCTGTGTGACGCGTCTTCGACTCGTTTTGGCAGATGTTGCCTGAGCCTCTTTTCCAGTCCTAAGTGGCACTCCAAAAATCTCATGTACTAGCTCAGCTTTTATTTGAGCTACTGGGTGATAACCGCGTACATACTGCATGGAATTATTACTAAGAAGTGGAAAAAGACAAAGCCGACGATGAAATAAGCAACAAAAGCACATCGACGCGTCGTAGCATAACATAATACCATATACCTCATATACTGGCCCGTAGATCGAAGTACGCTCGCACGCCGTTCGCGACCAACGAGGATCACACAAAAAACAATGTCGCGATCGCATTTATTCGATCAGTGCATTTTATCAACATCGAAGACCTAGTTGAAATAGTTAAGTTCTCACGGGGTTCACGCACGCAAACATACGACGGAGCGAAATAGCTAGTTCGATCACAATCGTCTCAGCTAAATGCACATAAAGCACACACGTACGACACCACAATCGAATACTACTACGAAAAAATAAACTCGAAAGGGGTCTCCATGCGTTCGTACGAACGTGTACATAACTTTTGGGACATATGCACGACGCAGTTAGAATGGTTAGAACGGGACAGTTCGCCGCGTTGTTCACGGAACACGGGACACATAAGAAAAGCAATAAACATTAGCTCCAAATGCTCGACGCCACTCGTAATCGCGCCATCTCGCACGGCGGAACGGCGCCGAGCGGCCCGAGCGTAAGGACAAGCAAAGGTGTAGTCCGCAAGCGCCCGCATTGCAATCCGTCGAGTCCTCACAAAGATGGCGGCGAGCGCGTATCGTCTCTTTTCGGCGTCTGCTAGCCCGAAACCTTCCAGAGAGATTCCACGACTAAATTGTCCTGGAAGGTTCTGGCGACCCTCGGGCTCCCCGCGGGTCGCCAGAACCGTCCAACCCGAGAAAACGAACGCCAACCGGAAGTGCACCGCGGGGGGGTCGGAGCAACCCGAGAAAAACGAGCGCGCTCTGGCTGGCTCTGGCAGCCCGCGGGTAGCCAGAAGTGGAAAATCGAAGAGCCCCACTGGCGGGGTGGGGGGGGGGGGTGCTGGTCTTCGCATTTCCTTGCCGACGCCCATGCCTCAATGCTAAAGACAGTCAAACTGAGACTCTGACAGTTTCATGCAATTTACGTCAATTTTATCAGGATGGCGCAGTAAATACAATTTGGCACGCTTTGGTGCAGTTGGTGCAAGAGTGGAAGCACTGTAAATTGAGTTGCTGAGCCAGCTGGTGCATAGATATTTTCCAAGAAAGTGGGGCACCGAAAAAGACAAGGACAAGAGACAAGGCAACAAGGACGTGCGCGCACACTACCAACTGGTTTGTTGCTTGAAGAACAGCTCTGTATCCGCCTCGTGCGCTGCTGTTTCAAATCGGATATGCAGCGCCACTGCGGCGGCTGCTGGCAAAATGTCCCTGTTCCCTCCGTACCGCCGCGCTTGGCCGCAGCAGGTTGGCAATGACCCCTAGCAGCGCAAGCGTGTGTACGCGGCGAAAAAAGTCGACTTCTATCTGCTCTTGCGAGTTCGCATGTCATAAGAGCTACAAGAACATGGCCGGGAAACTGCCGAATGTGCAATTTTATCATTTTCCATGGAATTCGTACGAGGCTGATCGGCGAAAACGTTGGATCGCAGCCGTTCGGCGCGCCCGATAAGCAAACTGGTCCTGTCTTCGCACAGTTTCTTTCGATTTCTATCAAGTCACTGGCTATTGACACCCTTCCTCGCCCTTACTCCCGAATTTTTTTAAAAATTTTGCATGTGTATGTATCATAGGTCGGCAAACTCACTCATTGGGTCGTGAGTCTGTCTGGGTGAGTAATATTTTGGTGAGTTTGAGTCCGAGTGAGTACGGTTTGAAGAAAATTTTAGCGAGTCTGAGTCCGACTGAGTCCAGTTGAGGGAAATATTGGTGAGTCTGAGTTCGAGTGAGCCCTAAGCGCAATATATATTTCTTGAGTGAGCCCGGGTGAGCTCCACCTTTTGCTGCCGACTTGTGGTCCTATCTACTCATCTTCAGCATTACTATCAGCCTTATATCGGCTTAAGTTGATACTCAAGTCTATTCACACATATCTCAACACACCAGGATTCACGTGCCACGTTAATATTTATTGATCAGAGGTATGAGTTAGAGGAAGGGGTGCTATGACCTCCCCCAGCAAACTATTTAATGGGAAGCTCTTGATAAACATATCTCTTGTGAGTTGCATATTTCATAAAAATATCCTTACTGGATTGATATACGATAATGATGATATATGATAACTCGTATTTGAAGGTGCTAGATCGAAAGGCGTATCGTAGAGCACCGATCATGTGAGATATTGGCGTTAAAAAGGATTGACACTATGATCCAAAAAGCTAATTTTACGGCAACGGACCAATGAGTCAACTCACTCAGGCTCACTCAGAATAAGGTGAAGCCATGAGTGAGTCCGGCTGAGTAATGTATAGGTGAGTTTGAGTCTGAGTGAGCCCGGTTGAGAAAAAGTTGAGTGAGTCTGAGTCCGAGTGAGCCCTCAGAGCAAAATATATTTATGTATACACGCACACATTGAAACGCGCACGGACGAAGATACATAAAGTATGATTTAACCCCCACCGAAAAAAAAAGTTCTGGCTGCGCTACTGCCCCAGGTAATATTGACACATTGTTGGTTCCCTTGATCCTCTTATTTACTGTTCGCCCGAACGGAGATTTGTGGCAACGATTGCGGCGCAAGACTCTGCAGTGCCCAATTTGTCGGCTGTGCACGACAGTAGGACTGAGGGGCCTCAGGATCGGCTTCATGATCGCACGACCTAGACAAAAAAACACAGTTGCACATGTTCAAAAATATAATTTAGCAAAGTGTTTGACGTACCAACAACGCTAGAAAACTAAAAGGCGGGAACTTCATGCGGTCTCTATCTTTTTATCGTTGCTAATATGTCATTTCAACTATCCCCGCTTTCTGCTAATGCGCGCCGGTCACAGGACAAGCGACGCGCGAGGCTGCCGATAAAAAGTATTCTCTATCGTACGCCAAGAAAAAAGTTTACTCGCTTCTAAACGCTCGTCGTACTCCATGCTTTTTATTTGTGCGACGCATTTTCCGAATATTTTCGACGGACCGACGGCACTTGGAGTTCTTACCTCACGCAGTAAACGTGATTAGCGGCGTACAAGTCGCCACGCCGAAGCGAACTACTTCGTTTCAAGTATTCCTGAACGTTTGCTATCCATCCGTAGCCGCAAAAAAGCAAGCAGGGCTTGTTTTGCGTCCACATTTTCACGCATCGGCGTTCGCCACACACAACTTCGAGGTACGCGCCGGGAGGAGAACAGGGACAAAATGCGCGAAGTCGCCGCATTGGCGCTGTGCACTCGGGAGAGCGGTGGCGCCATCAACTGAGCGCACGAGGACTATACCCAGGTGTGCAGCACATGCGCAAAGGACAATCGAAGGCGATCTCCCAGAAAAACACCTTCAAGCTGTGCAGCATGATAGAGCGCTCACTTACGCACCTGTCAACATATACATTTATAAAGTATGCCTCAGCCAGCTCTCTTGCGATAGGTTCATGGCTTCGCTTCAGTATCTTAGTATAGCAGATAATTTGGGCTCACATGTGCACTGATTACAGTGAAGTGGCCGGTGCAAACTAGTTCCATTTTGTTATGGACAGTGCATGCTCACATAGGCGATCACCTCATCTTTTTTTGTCTTCTGGTGCACCGCTTTCCGAGAAAATGATCAGTTTTACTTTGTGAGCAAAGCATTGACAGGAAATGGCTAGCACAACCCTGTGGAACCACTACTTAAATATCCCGAGTTTTCCTTATTGCCCGGATTAGTGTTTGGAAAATTGAGCAGGGCCTTTGCTTCTGGAGGGTCCCAGTGAAAATTTTGCTCACAGGTACGTGACGTTGCAAAGTTCTGTCCATGAAGCACCTTATTGCAGGAATTCTAAAGGAAGGGCTGAGAGAGCAGAGGCTTTTCTCCCACTGTTTCGATCCACACCCAGAAGCAACATCTCTCCCACAACTTCATTTCATTTTCACACCCGAGCTGACTACCCACATGACGTTTTCACCATGACCGACGACTGTCTCCTTCATTTTCCGGGTCCTTTGTTTTTTTTTTTCTTACTTATTTTTTTCGTGCGCAGTATATTTCCAGAGGAGGTTCTGCATGTTCTACATTACACAGGGATCCACAAATTATTGGGGGATCCAAAAGAATACACCTTTAAGTTTAATCATTGACACAGCCCTTATTACCATTCAAAACGAACAATCCACAGCAAATTCCAGCCATGAACAATGCTACTGCGCCCCGAGAAGACCACAAAAGCTTTCTTTTATAGTGGTAATCACTCACCTGACAGTACTCGTGAATTCTTTCCATTGAAGTAAGCCTGGCTGACAGTTCAGACTTCAGCCTCATAATGAAAGGTATAAAAGTGCATACCTGCAAAGAAAAAAAGAAAAGCACAAACAGATATTTTAATAGCATGCAGCACTGCTCAAGTTACACACTCCATACGACTCGGCAAAGAGCACTGTTGGGTGAGCTGGTACTACATATTGTCACAACGGGGACGGTGATAATTGAGCTGTAGCCGAACTGTTACGTGAAGATTATTGCCCAGAGAAATAAAAAGACAACAGGTGCGAGCACAGTCGTCGATTGTCAAAAACCTTACCTATGGGTGAAATGCGCCAGCTCCTTATACATTTTATGCTGGAATCTACATTCTGCTGGAATTACATTCCATTATGCTGGAATCTACACTCCAGCATAACTGCTGGTGGTCACGTAAGTTGTAGAATGTATATTGCTATAAATTTAGCACACACAATATGATTAGAATTGGCGATAACATTCAAGAAGCGCGTGTCGATATGTGGAGGTGAACAAATTCATACATAATATTAATGAGCGAAAGGAGCACAACCACAGGAATTTTTTTGCGTCTACATTACTTTTCAGTTGTTTTATATGTGTTCACAAGATCACACATTGCATAGTTTTCATAGCTGTAGGTCATAATCTTCTGTTACTCCGACACAAACAGGAAATGGTTGATGCAGTTTGAACATTACCTATGTTACAACGGGCAGTGCAAAACCAAGGCAAAAGCTACCAAGCTTGCCTACACAACGTGGTGGAAAAGAAAAAGCCCCATGAAACAGACAGGCAGTGCAATGTACAGCAATGAAGCGCATTGCTGTCAACACCTTCAGGAGTCGCGCACACATTTGAGTACGTAATCAATTAGTTTTTTGTCAGTTTTGAGCAGTGACGGCAAATAAACATTTAAAAGAAAACAAGCCGAGTTTCGGGTGCATGCAACCTCCTTCCATACACAATTTGTAATCATTTAACTTGGAGACTGTATCATTAAAGATGTCCACTTCGGTAGACACACCATTACATTTGACAGGGTGATCGTCATGCCGCTAATGACAGCTTGGGTGAAGAAAAAAAAATTTTTTTTTTCACTTCTAGTAGTGCTTGCAGCCAATAATTAACCTGAGCATGTACTTCTGCGTCAGTCATTAAATATCTCTGATGCAAAACGACAATCATACCCTTGCTCAAAAAAAAAAGATGCTAGTTCTCCGCAATTAGTATGGCTCATTCAAGTATGTACAACACAACATCCTATCACCCAACTCGCTTGCAACAAAGTGCCCGGCTATGCGTTCATCAACAGAACACCAGAAATAGCACATGAATGACTTAAAAGTTCAACATTAGAATTGCAAAGGGTCAAGGTAACAATGAAAGTGAGCTGCGTACAGAAAAGACGGAGGCCAGCATGAGGCCTGCAAGCCCGGTGCTGACGCTCTGCCGCATGATGACCACAATGAAGGCTGCAGCCGCGACCATGCAGGTGCCGACAAACTCCATGCGCAACGTGAACCACCGAGAGGCCAAGTGGAACACCACGTGCGCTACAGAGTGCTTGTTCACCAACTCGTACATCCTATAATGCACAAGCGTGTAGGTGACGGTTAGTGTTCAGTCAAGCTACTAATAAGGTGTTGCTTTACAGTCACGGTCATCAAATTGAATTCTGAGGTTGTCGATGACAACCTCAGAATAAAAATACAAGCTCCGTCCCCAGAACAGCGGTGCACCTGCCATTCATCTGTGCACAAGTCGTGTTAGGTGGTTTCCGTACTAACAGTAAGTACTTTTTTGCTGATAATGTAAGTACTACACATAAAAAGTTTGTCGTCCCTACATAAAATATTACATTTGGCTGAGCAGTGGTGTCAGAATCATTGCTCAAATTTGCCAGGAAGTTCAAGTTTTTACCGAAAATCAGCGACATGTACATGCGTCTGTACGGGAAAATCACCTACCTGAAATACACGAAAGGTGTTTGATGTCCCGCTATTGAGCAAATGTGATTGGATTGGGCATCTATGCGAATTCTCTTTGGGTGGGACAGTGACGGCTGTGGCCGGAGCTTACATTTATTCTGAGGTTGTAAGCGAGTACAGGTACCGTACGCTGTTGGAATTTCAGTCACCATTTGACATGTTTCTGTGTAGTGTGGTCTCACGGAGAAGTCCACATGATTGAGGAGGTCTGAAAATTTGGTCGGCGCCTAACCTTTTTTCCTGCGTCCATTTGGACAGCCCTCGAATGTTAACCTTTAAACATTCAAGGATATAAACGGAATGACACATCCGCGATCGCATGCCTCTAGTCAGCCCATCAAGCCAGCACCTTTGAAATTTACGTAAGGCTACCTTCGATTCCCTCGGCCGGACTGCTGTCCAACATTCAACAAGGGGAAGGGACAAGGAGGGAGAAACATCGAAGTGGTGCCCAAGCATCTCACTTGTTGGTGAACCACTTGTGGCAGCCGAAGACTCGGATGACCGCGACACCCTGCAGGGTGGTGGAGAGGTGCACGATCACTGCTGAGCGGGCCACGTTGTCCAGCTTCTTGACCTCGCGCACGCCAACGTTGAGCCAGCGGTCCAGCAAGAGGTACACAACCACAGCTGCGCCCAGCACGATGCAGAACACCTGGTACACGTACACCGAGATGATCAGCTGCAGCGCTATTGAGAGCAGGCTCTGCACCACCATCTCCAGGAAGAACGGCACCCGGATGTCCACTGCGAGCAAGAGAGAAACAAACAAAAACATTAGGACTTTTCAAAAAAAAAAGATAAGCGAAGAAATTCTGCCGCATGAACAACGGGACGAAAGCTCGTCCCGTTTTCGTGCATCTCTTCTTGTCCTTGTTTGTATTACAGAATTTCTTTGCTATGAGCCAACTAGCCAATTTCAGGATTCTTCTGCAAGATAAGTACCTGTTTGCTCTTTAGAGTGCTTTAGACCTAAAGAATGTTGTCGGCTTTCAGAATATTGTGTGTCGATTGGATTAATGTTTCACATTATTAATCCTTTATAAACAAGTGTTGAAGACACTGCAGAATCTCTTTTCAAATTTTTTTACAGAGTTTGTTTCGGTTCTGAGCATAGATTCGGGTTAAATGCCTTTGGCCAACACAGAACGACAGGCAGCATGCATAACTTGCTGGGTTAAAGCAGAAACAGAGGATAGGAAGCACGAACTGAAGTCATGAAGGAGCGCTAAGTGAAGTCGGTTCATGACTTCAGGAGACATGTTGTGATGGCAGGATTGAAAATCAAGCTGTGCCCAACATTACGCCTTGAACCAGTTCTCAAAAATATGCACTCAAGGTCCATTAACATGCACCGATGTTCCAATAATACGCTTCTGCACTATGGAAAAATGAAATAGGAGCAAAACTGCTAACAGGAGTGACTATGCATCCTATAGCACATCCTTAGTCCATATGTATTTCTCAATATTTGGTGAGAGGCATAAAGCATTTAGAAAAAGTTATGCTTTGGGCACTGGCCGATTTCAATTCTGCAATCACAGTATGGCCTCCTCTATAGCACATAATTAAAAGTTATGCATTGATTTTTTATTGATAACTGATTTTTATCAAAAGAATTCTTATGCTAGGAAGCTTGGTCAGCAATCAAGCATACAGAATACAGTTTCCATAGAAACATATTTTCACATCCAAAGCTGTGTGACATCAGTGCCGAGCTAATTGAGCACTCACTCTCATCCATGTCCTTGGAAAATCGGTTGGTGATGCGACCCGATGGAGTCACATCAAAGAAGCTTGTTGGGCTTCGCAGTATACCATGGAGCATGTGGTTGTGAAGCTTGCTGGAGGCACGTAGCAAAATCTGAAAGCGCAGTACAATGTACATGAAGATCCAGATGCAGGGGGCACGTAAAAATGCCAATTGCCATTGCGGTATATATGCATGCATGCACGCACATAGAACATTCCCACAAGAATCTTTTAAACAATGCACAAAAGGATCGTTCGGTCTTTCATATTGCAACAAACGTGCTTGCAGTATCAGTGCACACACAGTAACTGCACGTAGGCAGGCATCGTGCAGTGTTGGAAACCTCTTGTAAAATAAGTTAGATGCAACAGAATGGCACCGAGTCCGTGAGAACAAAACAATGGAACAAAACAATGGAACCTGAATTGTTGAGCCCACCAGGACAGCAGAGGTACCCTATGGTTTTTTAAACACAAAACTGCCGTGTGAAGAGTGAGCAGCACAACTAAAGGTCTGCAACACATGGGTACATGTATGTCAAAACCTACACTCTAAAATTTAATTTTCCTAAAGCATAAGTAAGATCTTACCACAGTGCACGCAATTCCTTTTACAATGCCGCAAAACAGCATCACGGGCACAGCAACACCGTAGGCAATGTAGTAGATGCTGTCTGAGTGGCCGGGCGCATCCGTAGAGTTTTTGTGAAACGACTGGTTGTGAGCAGTCGAGACACCTGCGTCAGATTGATGGGAAAGACAAAGTGCGCAATGATAAAAACTATTCTCAGAATGCCACTAAACACACCCAGCAGAATTCCGTACCTGTGAGTGGTGACTGCATGGACGTCTCATTGGCAAAGGCAGGTTTACGGGCCTGCATCTGAAGTGATAAAGAATTAAGTTTAAGACTTTGCTCATAGTTCAGACGTTATTGATGAATATAAATTACAAGAATGCATGGTTGTGCAGCTGATAACTAAGAGCTAGTTAAGTGCATTTGCATAAAAGTGCAAGAGAAATCACATTTTGGTGAACAGATTAAACAGCTAAAACAACGCAAAATGAAGGGAAGCTAAAGGAAATTTAAGAACTTTGTAGATTTGCTACTGAAAAATGTGTATACAAATTCTCTACATCGTACTTCACAGTCTCTGCAGTGATTTCAATGCATATTTCTTGAGAATGCAGCTTACAAAATGTAGGCCACTTGTAAGCAAGCCAATCTAAGAGACAGTATCATTTATTTGTTCAGTAGGTGCATGAGGTGACTTTGCAAAACCTGATGCATGTATCAGAACATGTTCATTGCCGAAACTCAACCTGTTCCAGCTATTCAAGATGCACGTGTTTTCGTACACTTCCCTCGCTGAATGCAAACTATGCACATGCAGTCTTGCCTATAAAACTGCTGCAGCCGCGATCATTAGCTTCTCTGTTCTCTACGAAATTACACCATGAAACAGCAAACCTAAATATATCCTCGCTATAAAAAATGTACAGCGTCATAACACAATTTTAAGTTGATATATAGCCAATAGCTTTGTTAAAGCGTATGGTCATTCACATGCAACGATAGTAATCGCCAACACTTTCTGCATGTAGTTTTTGTGCTCTGGTGCTATGTGCAAGCCATAAGAAGTAGGGGTGTGCGAATATTCGAAATTTCGAATATTTTTCAAATAGTGTTTGCTATTCGATTCGATTCGCACTGGAATTTTACTATTCGAACTATTCGAACTTCCCAAAAACAAATACAGTCAACGTCCGATTGAAAGTGTCCCCTTCAGATTTTCAACATGCTTCACCTCATTACACTCTCGTATTGCGGCAAAGCTGCCTTTCAAGCTCCGTTACGGTCGAACTTTGCCAAGACACATTCAACGTCCGATTGAAAGTGGTCCCTAGATTTTCAATATGCTTCACCTCATTACACCCCGGTATTGTGGCAAAACTGCCTTTCAAGCTCTGCTACGGTTGCAAATGTACTAACTCAAGAAGACGCTGGTTCCAACATGGAGATGAAAGATGTGGCAGAGGTGGCGGCTCAATTAATGCTGTTTTGGACCTGAAATTTGGGCAGGAAGTCCGAAAAATCGGAAGCCGAAGCTTTTTAGCATCCAAAATTTCAGATGTTCTTGTATATCAACGTCTATGGGGCAGATTTGGAACTCCGGACTTGAAGGGAGCACACCCTTGTCCGCCACATCAGTTGGGCTTCCACAGAAGTTGAAAGAGGAGGAGAGGCTGAGGAAATGGCATCTTTGCCTATCTCGTGTAAAGTGTTGTCGGCAACACTTTGGTTGCACCAAATCATGTACATAAATAGAATTCGGCCTCTACATTGCCTCATTCTTGATAAGACAACTATGAAACACCACTCCGCCAGTGCTTCATCAACCTAGAGAAAAGAAACACTTTCATGTTGCTATCTCATAAGAATATGCTTAGGAATCCTCTCAACTTTTTTTCTGCAATTTCACTTCGAAGTATTCGAAAAATATTCTAGAAATATTCGAGAAATATCCGAAAAATATTCGATTCGATTCGCACTCACACTTCAATATTCGAATTCGTTTCGCACCCAAAATTTTGCTATTCGCACAGCTCTAATAAGAAGCCAACTGGCCTCATCATCATCATCATTGGCCTGACTATGCCCACTGCAGAGAAAAGGCCTCTTCCATGTTCCACCAATCAACCTGATCGTGTGCTCCCCACAACCTTCTTAATCTCATCTGCCCACCTATAACTTCCTGCCTTCCCTTTGCGCACTTGCCGTATCTTGGAATTGCTACTCTTAATTAATGACCAGTGGTTATCTTGCCTTCACGCTACATGCCCTGCCTATGCCCATTATTTCTTCTTGATCCCAACTAAGATGTTTTACTGAGCAACCCTACGAGAATGCCTACCGAGTCGACCCAGTACTGCAGCCAGATGTTGGCGAACATCTGTGCGCAGACGAACACCAGGAAGGCCAGGGCCAGTAGGATGACCACACAGGGGCCGCCCGCAGCCCTAACGTACAGCCAGATGGCACGCTTCGACAGGCCCCCGACTGCCTTCTCTTCGTCCTTCACCAGTCGGCTGCTGCCTTCCATGCTGCCGTCCACTGCTCCGCAAGTTCGAAGCATCACAACTCACGCTGACAACCGCTGACAACCAAACGGTTCCTCAGAAGCAAGAAAGTGTGTGATAAGTGACCAAGATTTATGAAGAGATGAAAAATTCATGAACACGGGGGTGTCGCTGGAGCCAATGTTTTTCAACAAGTGGACTTTTCTTCAAGGCTGCAACTGCCTACCTTAGTGCATGCATGTGCATGTTTCGTACCCTTCTCCTCCAACCCAAACAAAAGAGGAGGAAAAGGCAGGTGCCCAAACGGGTGGGGGAGAAGGAGGGGTAGCCGTGCCGAATTGGGCGAGTGAAAAGACAATACGAAACAGATAGTAAAAAAAAAGAAAAAAAAAGCGTGAGGGGAGGGGGGATATGCATCAAAAGCATGGAAGGGAAGGTACATGCTTCACTGAATTAAATTTGTCAAAAGTGAGTACCACCTGACAATGACAATATTGCAGTGATAAAAATGGTTAGAAATTCCTAGAAGAAAGGCTTAACCACTACTTTTCGTTGTGTATCTACCATGTTAGATAGATTCAAGGGCCTCCTATTGGCTGGAGTGTACTAAACTTGTGAGTGAGGTATGACTACATTTTCAGTCTCTCGGGGACCGGGAGTTCGACTGAAGCGACACCCCGTCCGTGTTCATGAATTTTTCCATCTCTTCGAGCTTCCATCTTACCCTGAACTTCTGCCTTTTTTCGAGCTTTATGAAGCGGTACTAAAGCTTTTCACTACAGTGAAGACAACGCAATGATGGTTTCCATTAAACTTTGATATCACTTTTATACTAGTTATTACGAATTTCAAGTAAGCGATTATACTATAACCTAAACATTTTAAGACTTCCCACGTTCTAATTTTTTGCCATTCATTAAAATATCTTATACACACTTTCTAGTAAGTTTCCAGCAATCTACAGTTGGTGTGGAGAAATCTGAGCCATTACTGGCTCATAAATACCGAAGTTCAGTGGCAGAAAAAGAGAGTCCACAATTCAGTGGTAGTTCAATGGCAGTTCAGTGGCAGAAAAGTGAGTGCACATTGTCATGACAGAGAAAGAAAACTATGCAACTCACTATAAAACTGATTAGATATTTGAAATCAGCATTTCATCATCAGCAAACACCAAAAATTTCATTGCCCTAAGCAATATATCTAAAAGAAAAAATTTGAGTAGCATTTCCCCTATAGAAAAATGGACATTAACAGCAGAAGAAATTAGTGGGAAAATAGAAAGACCAAGCTTTTACTTTTTTTGCATACACTTGCAACGAAACATTCACATAAGCAATATGATGCCGTGAATTTCTATGTACATATATTCAGTCACATTCCTAACTGCTGGCACAGAAAAGGTTATAAATAGGTTGAGTATCTTAACGAAACAAGAAGGATGGATTGAAGGGCCAATTTTTCTTTTCTTTTGTTACGACACTTCATCTGTGATGATTTGCTCAGCTGATAAGTAGGCATGATTCACGAGAATAAAATTTAATTTGAAGTAGCGCCCATTCTGCCTGGTTTTCCTTCTAGTGTTGTCATTTTTTTACCCTTTAAGTTCAAGATGGCTAGACGTTATCATATGTAGCCAACAGATAATGAAGCCAATGGGCATTATTAATTGATATGTAGTAGCAATGAGATTAACCCTTTAATGCCTGAATTATGAAAGCACCGAAGAAAAAAAATTGTTTTTCATTTTTCAGCTTTAAATAGCAACCTTAACTTAAATAAGCAGTTGTATTATCTCAAATGCAACTTTAATGCATCCTTTTAGGTATATCGCGAATTCGCGACAACCGGCACTTAAGCCAATAGTAGCTCAATATGTTCAATGCAACGCAAGTATGGCATCGCCGCACCAATGAAGCGGATCCCTTCAGGGCGACGTAACTTGGCGTCGTCATTGTTGTTAAATGCAAGTTTGATTTTATTGCCTCCTACCAATCACGTGACATCGTGTTGGCCACCGTGTGTGCCATAGACTCCGCCGCCCATCATAGCCATCTTCTTGGGAGCCGACAGAATGACACGAAGGTGACGGCACTGAGAAATAGATCTAGCTCGCAACGAGATAGAGCCAGTTCTTTGTTCGGATTTTTCTGCGTTGCAAACAGATTGCTCTGCTGAACGATGTGTTCCGTGAAGGTGTCATAAAAAATTCCTTGAAATATTAAATGGGAGGTCGAACAGTGTCACATTGAGGATGAGTGGTTTTCCAGTGTGGCATTTCCCGCTGTTCTTCATGGTCTTTTTTTTTCACCGTACTGCATGTTTTAGAGAGGCACTAGCTTGACTGGTCTACCACATCTTCGTCTTCATCCTCACTGCTCGATGAAGACACTCGTGCTTGTGCGTGAGGATCGGGATCGACTTCGTCATCTTCGCTGCCATTGTGACAGCTGTCGTCACTTTTATCTTCAGGTGGCAAGCACATGCGAAGCCTTTTTTCCCATAAAATGAGTGGAAGTTCATCATGAACTTGTCATACCGGCAGTCATCATTGACTGACTCAAATGCCGGATGTCGCGAATTCGCGACATACCACAGAAGCGAGGATCGCGCAGGAAATAACGTACTTCAAAACAACGTGACATGTCGTGTGCAACCTCTTGTATGCGTGCACATCGAAAAAATTTTATAGGAGATGAAACTTACGTCCTTCGGGCAGAAAACGACGAAGAAGTGATAGCTGTTGCACGTGCTTCGCGCTCTCCGGCAACTGATACACAACACTGGGTTCCAGCTTGCAATACCTTAATGCAATGGCGCTAGATGTCTCGTGCTGTTAGCTACGTTCGCCGCAAATACGTGACAGCCGCCGGTGAAGGTATCAACGCGTTTCGTGTGTTACTTAATCGGCGTCTTTCGGTATGTCGCGAATTCGCGACAACCGGCAGTAAAGGGTTAAGGAAAAGTAAAAGGAATGAAAAAAACTTGCAACCAGTGCAGACTGGACTCAGAATAGTATTTGCATTTAACTTTTCAATTAGTCTTGACTTCAAGACACCACTGCATCTGTGCAACTGGCAGGTAAACTTGCAGAGCTGGTCTTATCTAAGCTTTCAGCAATATTGAAGAAGACTACCAGCCAGGCCCGTAGCCAGGGGGGGGGGGGGCGCCTCCCCCCCCCCCCCCCCGTAATTTTTATGATACATGGTATTTTACTGAAAATAAATAATGAAAATAGGCGTTTTTCTCAAATAGTCACGGCTTTCAGCAAGTGCCCCCCCCCCCCCCCCCCCGAAAAAAATGCTGCACATCTGTAGCTGCAGGAAATTTTCAGGCAAGCCATCTTTACTTGCCTGTTTCCTTGTCACTAGCCAACGCTTCCTTTGAGTCGACTGAATCCACCATTGGCACATCTGAAGAAAAAGAAAAACAAAAGCAAAATGTCAAACCTGATCAGTTTGGAACTCTCGCTGAAGTTTTAGTTTCTAACGCGTGATTGGAAGTGAAGTTACGTTCCTTTTTTCTTCTGTCTTTGCAATGGATTTTGAAGCCTCTCCTATGCATTATATCCCTTCAGAATGTTCGACCCCACAGAACTTTACTTGCAAAAGCGGCATTTGCATCTATTCCGGTTCATGTACTAATCACTTCCGAAGTCTTTCAGTGTCCTATGTATTATGCAAAATATTCCTGCTGAAAACTGCAGGAAGAGATGTAAAGGTGAGCACTAACTCTTTGGAATGGAGACTTTCTTTTAGTGCCTGCCATATTGTGCCACAGCATAGCAAAAAACATGAGTTTAACTTTAACCTACAGATTGATGGGACAAGTTGGTCAACGTGTATATGAAGTTGCAAACAGTTAGCAATAGCATGTATGTCAGCAGCACCGCGTGTGAGAGAAACATTGACTTCTACTTAACTTATCTTGGAAATTTTGTTGCAAAAGTCATCGATACTTCTTTTGAAAGCAACAACACTGACGGTGTATTCTTGTGAGTGCGTTGCATAATGTCATTTTGAATTACAGTAGACTCTCGTTAAACGCAACCTGAAGAGGCGAGGAAAATATGTTCCGACTAATACGAGATCTATTTACTTAGAGAGGAACAGGGCTGCGGACAAAGCCAATCATATTAGAAGCAGTTGTTCCACTCAAGCAGCAGTTCCGTTTAAGAGATTTTTCATGTACTGAGAGTCAACTGTACAATGTTTATAAGCAGAACTCACGAAAACGCATTTTCAGGTAAGCAGTATATATATATATACAAACCGCCAGAAGACCAACCTCCGGCTCCGGTCTCGACGGGAAGCTTGGCGGCCGCCGCATCCATGTGGAACATCTTGCGGTACTCGCCGGGGAACGAGACGAGGGCAGCGTGCGTGCCGCGCTCGATGATGCGGCCGCCGCGCATGTACAGGATCTGCTGGCACTTCTCCAGGGCGGACATCGAGTGGGTGACGAGGAAGACCGTCTTTTCCCGCAGTGCACCCAGGATACAGTGCTCCAACAAGTGGCGTGCCACGCGCGAATCCACAGCCGACAGCGGGTCGTCCAGCAGAAAGATGTCCCGGTCGCTGTACAGTGCCCGTGCCAGGTTGATGCGCTGCCGCTGGCCCCCGCTCAGAGTTGCCCCTTTCTCACCAATCTGCGGTGCTCCCGGGAAAGTCAACGTTTCACTCAAACGAGGAGGACGACACTGTCTATAAATGTGGTCAAACGATACATGATCAGACTCTGGATGAGTTGTTTATGGTCTATCTGACAATATTAGAGATGCGAGTTGGGCTAGTAGGTGCGGATTGACTTAAGACATTAATTAGCGCAAAAAAGAACAAAGGACAAGCTGTAAGCAACAGACATAAGACTGGGCATGGGTGAATATTCAAGCGCTTCAAACATTCGAACGAATATTACAGGATTTGAATTCGCTTAAACACAAAATTGAATTATTCAAAATATCGAAGTATTCGAAATGAACAAATAGACGTATATTTGACCACATGTAAACCCTCTGTGAAGGTGGTTTCACTGCAGCGTGAAGTGCTATACCGTGAAACCACCTATCCAAAGAAAATCCGCATGGCCACGGAGCCACACTTCAAGGTTAAATTTACACATTACCTTCACCTCGATTAATAATTTTTCAAGTTTAAAAGCACTTTAACGGGCTTATATGTGCTAAGTAAAATAAATTTTAAAACATAATTTATCGCTTATCACTTGCATCCCACTCCTATTAAAATCTTGCTACTATTCAAAATTGCTTCCACTTTGCTTCTAACCAAAAAGGTGACATTCACACATGCCTAGTTCCAATTCTTAAAAATATGGCGCAGGTTAGTTGGGTAATGACAAAAACACCCATTTTTCTTTATATGTAATATATACTATTTGAATTATTCAATTCGAAATTATTCGTCCAAACTGCTTTTTTTTTTAATTTGCTTCGAATATCAAATTTACTGACCGCCCATCCCTAGATTAACACTGAGATATATTTGTGCACCCTTGCCTTGCCACAAACCCTATGTTTCCTGTTTAATACACTTGACAGGGTTGATTGACAAATGGTTTCATAGCCCTAATCTCTGCAGAAAATTAACAGGTCAACAGCTAGCCCTAAGTAATACAACTCAAGGAGTACTCTAAAGAAAGCAGTGACATCTTTCAGCAGTCGTGCCAGCTTCATCTCTGTATAATGTAAGCATCCATGACATACTTAATACACGAATAGTTAATTGGGCGCGGTTCTTTCTGCACCCATTTTGATACAAGTCACAGGATATTTTGGCACATTCTAAAAGGCAGTCAATTCCCATATCCCTCAAGACCAAAGTATGTAACTTGATTACCGTCAAAAAGATGGCATTATAACTCACCTCTGTGAGGTCTGCACAACTAAACATTGCCAGGTCGGGCAAGAGGCAGCAAGCTTCAAGAACTGCATCGTATCTACAAAAACGAAAACATGGCCCTGTTGTTCTTTATATAATCTTAAAAGTTTACCTTACACAGAATGAGATTAGTAGTTCACCTTGACTTCAAGTACGGCAACCCGAAGAGAATGTTGTCCCTAATAGTTGCATTGAAAATCCAGGCCTGCTGGGTCACAATCGCAATGCTTCCATTGACATCCATTTCTCCCTTCAGTAAGTTCATCTGCAAGCAAATTGAACAAGCTCTATCAGCAAACTGCAATTTTCTTTGTTCTTTAAACTTCAAGCATAAAGCTTCGATCGAATTTATTCCTTGATTACTTTTTTTTTCATAACACATGAAAAGTGTTAAAAGTTATTGGGTCAGTAGCCAAATGCTGTAAAGGTTGATAACTAACAATACAGAAAACTCTAAAACTGCGACAAGTGAATTTCATTCAAATGCAGTTAATATCACGATACCCAGATTAGCTTCCAATACCATCATAAGGCTAACAAAAAAAATTTCTGAAGATTAGCATAAAATAGACAATGAATAAAGAGTAAAACATATAAAATTTTGAAGGAGAGGGGTGTTTTACCAAAAATAAATAACGAAAATAGGTGTTTGTTTTTTTCAAATAGTCAAGGCTTTCAGCAAGGCAAGTCGGCCCCCCTCTGAAATAAATTCCTGGCTATGGGCCTGACTACGTATTACAATCAACTGCGTCCGTGCAAAGAAACGCACACGTGCCTAAATATTCACTTCTCTGTCTGTCATCTAGTCCATGCTAATGCACAGAACAGCATGCATAACCATTCAAATAGTACTCAAGCTTCCACCATTCGTTAAAAAAGAAATCTGAAAAAGACTAAAAAATGCAGCCAATAGGCAGGAATACAAGGTTTTACTAAATTATAAAATGGCCTCACTATTATAAGTATGCTATGTTACAACTGGTTAAGCACAGTAAAGGTTAATGAATACTTCACATATATAGTAGTCAGCTTGTTCTTCTACTAATGGCTGATAGCAACTTTCATCAGTTTCCAGCAGGAACTATAATATATTAGAATTTTTTTAAGTTAGTGTGATCAAAATTAGCAGTGCAAACTTACCTCACCACACAACGCATTCAGCAGTGAAGTCTTGCCACCGCCCACACGACCGCAAATGCCAATCAGTGACCCCTGCAAGCAAAAGGGGCAAGAGCATTATGACATCTGCCACTTACTCTTGGCACTTCAGGAGTTCACACTATTCTTACAGTTTAAACAGAGATAACGGAAAGCACCAAAAATCTTATGCTCTGATAATATATGGTACATACGCTTTTCTGAATAGCACATTCTTCTTAAAGGGGCACTGATACCTTTTTTCGAAGGCGAGTTTACTTTGCCATACAAATCTCCTGTATGCAGAGACGGCTCTGAGCAAGTGTGAACCTCAGCAAACGCTGATAAGATATTTTATTTCGATAATAAAGTCAATTTTTTCATGGCGCACCTACCGACATCGACACTAGCTTGATGTCAGGCTACAGTACTAATTCTGGTGACTTCATGCAGCAGTCAGGTATCAAAACTTCCAAGATGGTCACTTGTGCATCACAAACGGTACACTGTACCAACGGAGCCACAGTGCGGAGCGGCCGTGGAAACGTCACCATATATTTTGCGAGCAACTGTACACTGTACCAACGGAGCCACGGTGCGGAGCGGCCGCGGAAACGTCACCATATATTTTGCGAGCACGTGATGAGAAGCTCATACCGTGTTGTGACGTCAGGGTACAGTAGAAAATGAAACTAGGTTTTAAAAACATACTGTAATTACTTTTTCAGGGTGCACTCGCGCTTATCACTACCTTTTCTAGGCTCTTGAGGGCTTGGCCTTTCATTTGACGCTAAAAAATGACAACTGAAAATTTTCGTGTCAGTACCCCTTTAATTGTCTGTAGAGGCATGTGCACATACTGAGTCACACAATGAAAGGTTGTCTAAAGGTCAGCTGGTTTATAAATGCACATGTAATCCAGTGCACATGGTCATTTTTCATACAATTCGTACCCTATTAAAACAAACCAATGCAATTTGCCTTTCCATGTACTATAAGGGCACTACTACACTCCGACTCTTGACAGCTCTTCACTGAAGTAAAAAATTAAAGTATATCAAGGTTAAAAACAGAGGATGTTTCCAAGTACGGTGATACAGCCTTTTCTTACCTTCTTGATGTGCAAGGTCACATCTCTCAACGCCTCCTCGGGTTCGGCAATCGCTTCAGTCATTGGCACCCTCTCGTTCGCATCCCCATTGCACGCCTCTTGTGCTCCTCCTCTGTGCCTCGCCCGCTTGGCATTTGGTACACCCTTTCGTGAAAAAAAAAATTTTTTTTTTAATAAAGAAAGGGATATGCACGCAGTAAAGTTCCTGAACATGCTAAAAGGACATGAAGACACTGTATGATGTAGGATGATCACACATCAAAACAACACCAGGGTCCAAATTTTGCAACAATCCTTTTCATTTTCGATTCGTTTCACCCTTTGCTATATACTCCACGCAAGGATGTGCTGCCAATATTACGCACATTGGCCACTTGGAACAGTGGCAACATATAGCATGGGCATTGGATTCCAGGGTTTAACTGCATGATTGGTAGCTTTCCATGTTCCACTTTTCATCATCTCAAGATAAGTGAAGTATTACAATCCTAATTTAATGACTTCTTGGGTCCCATTTGGCTTTATGGCTCCCGATACAATCATACTGTACCAGTCTTTGGCTAGTGCTTCTTTTTAGGCACTTTAGGGCGTAAGGTGTTCATTATGCAACCAACCATCAGGACAAGCTCACTCACCTTAAACCTGTCCTTTACGATGTCAACACTCTTGATATTGTTGGACTGCACACTGTTCCACGTGAACGAGGCGTCCGAAACCGTCACGGCAAATCGCTTGTCTTTCTCCTCGATCTTCCTCACCCACACTTTGGCATCGTCCAGTTCTAGAAGCGCCTGCGTAAAATCGATGGGTGCGCTTGGTCCGACGTTCCAAGGAGCGATATTCCGGAAGACAGCCATCAATTAACAACAACACATACAGTGCTGTTTATGATGGACATAAGAAGCAGATCAATACGTTTCCACCACCAAATGTGGGTGCACTCAAACAAGGATAAGTAGCAGAAGCTATTCTAGGACATGGCCTCCCAACAAATTCATCTGTCAAAATTGAGAGACAACATTAACCATGAAATTTTTTTCTAAATCTGTGGAGGTTTGCAGATTTGAAAAAAGCTCTCGTGTTTTATCAGAACAGCTGTCATGGGTTCTTTCCTGGCTGAAAACAATTCATAGTACTTAGCGCAACCGCCATAAAAAGCAAGCTGAAAAAAAAATTCCAACAGTTTCCAATAGTGAATTCCTAGTATACTGCATACCACCCAAACATACCGACCATCTCCTTCAGCTTTCCAATACCTTGAAAGTAGTTCAAAGACGCAGCATAAGCTTGCATTATAACAATGCCATTGATTTCAATTCCATTTGGGCACAGCACCACAATGAAAGAAGGTGTAACAGTTTACTTTATTTAGCTAGAACTCAAGAAGGGGAGCTAAAATTGGGTTGATCCACATGTCCAAATTACATTAGGCGACGAGCATTGATGGGCTCTTTTCAAGGCCTCAAAATGTGATCAAGTTAACGAATGAATTAATGGCAGTAAACGATGTTGAGAAACAAAAGCAAACTGGGAGTGCATGTACCTGTATTCTCTGCAGAGCTACTTTGGCTTCCGTAACTGCTCTGATGGCATAGGGCAAGGTTCCTATAGAGAAGCCCATGCCATTGAAAAGCGCAAACAGAGTGAAGGCCTTGGAGGCCAGCAGTTGGTGGCCAGTCGCCCCATATCCCAGCAACGTGGTCACCGTTGCCATTATCAGGATCACAGGCGTCACAGTCGTCGACAGCGACTGCAGAAAGTTGCCCTTCATGAGCACTTTGCGCTCCTCATTCCGTACATCTGCAACAGGAATGAACACAGACAGAGGAGAATGATTAGCCACTGTTACATCACTCTGCAACATGCACCAGTAAAGCAAGAGAAATTCACTAGCAAGGCAGTAGTAAGGCAGTGAGGTTCCTCCAAAAGCAGACTTTCCAGTAATAAGCAAACACAGGGGTAGTAGTAAGCATCACCCAAGCTCTACAGTGGTGGTGCTTCTATACTAGTTATTCTGCATTCTTTTAAGTGCAGGAAAATTATACCTTTGTGCACCGAAGTGCAGCAAAATGATGCCATTACCTGGGTCACTACGATGAAATCGAGGCGAACAAAATAGAATGCACCCAATGTGTTGTTTGAGTCATAGCTCTGCAAGTTGTGTGCTTCCCACTTTTCACTTTGCCTCCTTCCCCTACCTGTTTGATATCTGACAGTCATCAAAAAAGGTTGATGCCTAATGGTTAAAATCTGACAATGCCAAGACAAAAAATGGCTTATCTTGCAACAATCTTCTGAAAATCCTCTATCACATCTTACACGAACAATCTCTGCCGTTGCATGAAGTCATCTGCATTCTTGTAGAGTACTATATACTGAACTTCAGTGTGCATGTAAGCAATAAAACATTAATACCCATTTACACTGCTATGGCTTTCTCTAGTGAAATGCAAAAGCCTTTACTGCTTTGTTAGGATGGAAATAATGGGCAGCTGTGCCACTTTAAGAAAAAGAAAGCTAACCAAAAATAAAATTAAATAATAGAAATTATTATATTTAAAGCTACAGCTGGAGTGTGTCGTGATCAGAGGCATCGTAAATGGCAAGGTACTAAAATAGCTGTAGACAAAGCGCACGGGGCAAAAACGATGGTGGCACCCACCATGAACCTTGCTGGCGAAGGGCTGCTCCCAAGCGTACATCTTGATGAGGCGGATATTGTTCACCACCTCGGCCATCAGCTCTACCCGCTCGTCGGCCCTCTTCACAGCCAGTCGCCGCAACTTGGCTATCACAGCTGCGATTCCACCCTGCAGACAGTGCACAAGTGGACAGACTAACCACCACAGAACCTACTGCCCACATTTGAAATGTGTAAGGTTAGTGGCGTGAAGTCACTTTTGAGGAAGAATTGAGGATCACTGGTTTTGCACAGCCAACCATTACCATTTGTGCAGTAGTAGTAATTTATTGGATTTACAGAGACATACAAGAGGAGCAGAGGAACGTACCGGATGATTATAGTAACTGCTTCAGTTATAGGGACTCTAAAGAGAAAAATGATTTTTCGCCGTATCAGTAAGTTAACTCTTTCACAATTCCAAGATCACCATGCTTGTCGCGAGAAGACACTTGGTAAACGGGAAAACATGCAAAAAAATATGTGGGTGTCGGTGCCACCTTGAAAGTCCCGCACCAAACACCGTGACGTCATAAATTTTGAAGGCGTCTACTAGATCCTAAGTAGTTCCTAATTGGTAAAAATAAAGTACATTGTCCACTGAGGGAGCCATAGACTTCACATACCAAGTTTCAGAAAATTTTGTTGAGCCAATGTTGCCAAAATACGAAAAATTTACATTAAAATCCGTGACATCACGTGCAGGATTTCGGCGCGAAATTTACACTTTGACCTTGATTTCCTCCATCAATAAACCTATGGTGGTAAAATTAACGACATTAGATTTCTTAAGAGTGCAATTTATCAATCTAAACCGATTCACTGTTTCACTGAAGTGTTTCTTTAACAGTTAACAAGGACAAACAGAGTGGCCCGATTTTGACTAGTCACAACATGATAAAGCCAACGAATAATTTTCAAGTCAGTTGAGCCGTTTCAGGAAGATGTCTCCTTAATATGTATCTAGTAGACGCCCAAACAGTCCCTTGGCCATAGAAAATGCAGGGCGACCGAGTAAATGGGAGAGGACAGTTACAAGAGGGATATAGGAGGACCCAACAAACATAACTACATTTATCAACGAGTCAGTCAGCACAACACAATACTTCATAATGTCACGGTAGTAATTTAACATTTTCCTTGCCTTGCGAATCTCTGTACAATGTTGCAAAGTCACGTGCACAAAGCAATTTCATACAGAAGTGATAAAGTGGATGATGTGGATATCTTGCCATTGCTTCTAATCCACGAAAGATGTGCTCACCATGATTGGGTAGAACAGCAAAATCACAATGTTGCCCATGAAAGCCCAGGGCCCTATAAGGTAGCAGCTGTAGACTAGCGTCAAAAGGAACATCACCGGGGTCCCCAACATCAACGTCCCATTCATGGCAGCATCGAATATCCGCTCCATGTCATTCGTGACGTGGTTGATCACCTGAAAAGAAAGAAAACAACGACGTGGTTTCTTTCCTTCTAATTTACGATATATTCGAGTACGTAAACATAAACAGCGTCTACAAACCTGCCCCGAATGTTTTTCTTCTACCCTAACCTTCAGCATTCTTCGGTACAACAGCAATTGCAGGGCTCCCTGAAGTCTGATAGCTGCAAAGTGCGGGAATTCAGTAAAATGAGAACAGTGCACAACAAATACAAAAATTTTTCTGTATGTAATAAACAAATACACAAGAGGAAGTTTCTTAGCACAAATAGCACAGTTTAGAACCAAAAGACCATCAATGATACTTGTCATAATACAGTCAAAGCCCTTTATAAGAGGCATGCTCCGGGGAGCAGCTCTTGTCCCTTATATGAGGTGTCTCTTATAAGCAGGGTACAAGGTTCTAATTTTCTGATTAACCCCTGTTTTGATGTAGGAACACCGGTGTGTCTTACACCCAATTGTCTGTTACATCAGTGCCTCTCATAAAGGGGTTAAACAGTAGTACTATGCAGTAGGTAGAGACTGTAGTCCGTGAACTGTCAAAAATATGTCTACTACTATTTAGCAGTAGAACTATTACAACAAAAGTCAACACATCTTACATGATTTTGTTATCACAGTTACCAAGCCACAGAACACTCTAGGAAACAAGAAAAAAAACATCAGTGAAAGCTTAATGCAAGCTAACTGCAACTGTGCAATGCAGCTTTTAGCACACAATATGCATACACAGAGACAAGCATTTAACATGCTTTTTTTTTTTAGATGCAAAAGCACAGCAATGCAACATATGCGAAGTGCACAGTGGCTCTAACATACCTCAGCATCAACTTGCGATTCTCACCTTTCTCAGTCTTTGATATGAAGAAAAAAACATAGCATGCAAGGGGCAGTACCCAAGTGCCGCAATCACAGCACGATTGCCAAGCCATAATTCCCATGACACAAAATGCGTCTAGTGTAGTAACACAACCCAATCACATAAACAACAACAAAAAAAAAAGAGATACTTACATATACACTACCCACGTCAACACATATATTTCCAAAGCGACACGCACATGCACTTGCGCAGTGGAGAGAGATACAAGAAAAGCAATTGGCAACAACACAACACAAAATAGGCAAGAAAAACAAAAACAAGCAGAAGGAAAAAAGGCTACCTTCCATTCCAGATTCTTTTAGGCTGCAGTTAAATCTTGGAGTACTATCAGTTAAATAACCTGTTACCTTTTCAATATGCTGCTACACGATAAAAGAACTTCAGTGAATATGGAGAACTCGTATACTCGTACTACTTCAGCCAACGTGCATACGCATCACTGGCAAGAACTTGTAGGGAGCTGCTTGATAAATTTGCCATTGAGCCCATTCATTAGAGATCGCATTGGGCAAACTTGCGTCATTCAGTGTGAATGTTTAGCTTCAGTGAATAGGTGTTTCTAATGAACATTTTTAAACAATGTGAAGGGTGCAAGCATTGTGCGACTATGTACGGTCATGATGTGATGATCTGGACAGACTCCGTGATTCGCTAGGCAGTACTCGAACAAAAGGAGCACTATAAAAATGATTCAACTCTCCTGCTTTAAGTCCAGTCTAAAAGAATGCGAAGCAGTGCACAAAAAAAAAAGAAAGGGCAACAGCACGAGTCCATCGCTTATAAGCAGAGTCTTGTCCAGGAGGCAGCCTCACCAGTGTGTGCACCAATCACCCATGACATGCTCAGGCATCCCGAACGCATCAGCTGAGTCCCCACAAGGCCGAAGGCAAGCAGCAGGCCTGTGCTCAAGCTGGCGTGAGCATCCTCAAGGTACAAGAGAATCGCACGCAGCAGCACAGCCTGAAACACGAGACGGCTGTGTCAGAGGACGCGCTGATGGACGACGGTTAGGGCAGAGTTTTAAATAGCAAGCATGCTGCATGTGTCAGTCAAACGCCTTTATGTATAACCAAGTGCTCAGGAACTTCAAAATATGTTGCTATAAAGGCCACTTCATTGAGAAGGCCACGCTCCACAACGCTCAGAATACAGCCAAGTCTTGAGGAATTCTTTATACAGGTCATTTCGTTGCAGAGAAGTTCTACTGTAGCTGATAACAAGCTAACAATTCACTGGCTCACGAAGGGAAGCTGTTAGGGGAGTCAAATTTCTTTGCAGCAGTTCATGCTCTTGTTCAATGGAGGCTCCCAAGAAGCAATGTAACGACAACTCTGGTCCCTTTTAGTAGACATTTTACCCCTTTCAGCCCTGGATTTTTTATTTTGGCCGCAGACATTTTTTTGCGCGTTTTCCTAATAGTAAGGACCTCAGAAGACCAAAAACGAAAAATTGAGCCAGTGGTGCAAGCATTTATGGTTTAATTAGCATGCAATCAAATTAGGTCATCAGGGCTCAGTGGTTGTGAAATTAGAAAAATGGCTTCTTTATTTCTGCTACTCACTAGAGTACACAAGATGTGAACCACGTCTTAATTTTCAGCGTGATACTCCTTGAAACAGCTTCTGTACGACGTCCCGAAAACGGCGCTTAGCCGCCTCACCTGACCCGCCTCGTCGTCACCCATGACTTCGGTCAAGCTTTTTCTTCTTTGTGGCTCCCAGCTCCGCAAATATGCCACAACTTTGACGTCAATCGCAGTGGGGATCATTGAAGAAGTCTTTCCCCAAGAATGGGCAGTGTTGGTTTAATTTCCGAGGTGCTAGTAGAACTTTTGTGCGGTGTCGTCAATTGACGACGCCAGGGCCGAAAGGGTTAAGCTGAGCATTAACTGCTCTCTCCCCTCAGATGCATGTACTACTGCAATCTGCACGCAGCTGCTCGTTACGAATGTTGGTGTTCGTGTGTAGAATGCTCATGCTGTCCCCAAAAAAGAAGAATGCTGCACCAGCTCCACTGCATTGCCGATAAACAGAAAGTGACCATGAATCTACTTGCCTTTAATGTAATTTTGCAGTCAGGTTTACTGTGCGTCAGGCATGCCTCTGCTTATCAAAAACAAAATCAGTACAGTTCTCTGCAGCATGTGTGTGAAATGAGAGTAGGGTAGGCAATAAGCAGCGCTCAGCTCTACTGGAGGTCTTTCGCCTGGTTTTTCGTCTCTCGCGCTGCTTCCCTCGAATATGTCGTACCAACACGCCCAAGCAACCACTTTAGCTCAGCTCTACACTATGAGGGTCCCAGCATAAAAAGCACTCAACCTAGTGTCTTATGTCCCTTTTTAACTATCTAGCTAACAGATTAGCTAGCTCACTAGTTAGTTACATAACTAGCAAAGCAACAAGCCAGCCAGCAATCTCTTTTTAAGTAAATGAGCTGTTAGTGACGTATTTGCACTGTTAATTACATAATGGCTGATCAGCAGGCTGGTCATTGTTTGGTTGGTTAACAAAAGAGGTTTGGTTAGTTAACAAAAGTTGTATGGTTAGTTAAGGTATGGTTAATGACCAAATAATTAAGTGGCTAAGCTAGACACCACTAATCCAACTTCCTTTTTTTGCACACTGATGTTCTAAGTTAATTCCCTTACTGCATGGCAATGTTCTCAATTACACAAGCACAATTAGTATTACGAATGACAGAGACTGGCACCTGTGAATGAAGCAAATAAAAGGGTGCATCACCTTGCAAGACCTCTTACAGGCACGGCGCCAGCAGGGGGCTTGGGGGGCAATCACCCCCCCCAGGATTTCCTCCTGCCCCCCCCCCCCCCCCCCATTGCCTTTCCAAGAGCAAATCTATATTTAAAACACAGCACATAAGTTCCCCACCTCCCTGCCCCCCATGAAGAAACTCACTAGTTGTGTGTGCCCGCCCCCCAGTAAAGAAATCCTGGCACCAACCCTGGTTTCTTTACGCAACAAAGCCACCAAGGCAAGGGGGATGTGTGCATTAATGTGCTTTTGGGCTTTTAGTGTTCACCCCTGTTGCCAGTAATGTGTGAATGGTAAACTATGGCACTGGCTCCCACCACTTCGTCGTTACGACTATAGGTGCACCCAGGTTTAGCAGATTTGGCCGAGGCCCAACATGGCAAGCTGAGACAAACGTGCAATCACTTACGGGGCCGAGGAACTGAAAAGTCATGCCGAGACAGATGAAGAGGCCCGCAACAATGGCACGCGTCTTGCAGAACCTGGCGGCTGCTCTCCAAAACTGAGCATTCTCTCCCTGCAGTAGCTGCTCGTCTTTCCAGAGCCGCTCGAGCCTGCCAAGTACAATAGAGAAAATGTTCAAAACAGATTTAAAAAGCTAAAAGTGTTGCTAGTGACACAAATAACAGAATAAATAATGAGGTGGAACCTCCCTGAATTTTATACAGTGCTAAGGGAGCACCGCATTTTTGTTTTTGTAGTAGTGTGATAAAGGACTACACAGAGTAGACTTAGTAAATGGAATCGCTGCTAAATTGGAACAACTACCTCAAAGTTGAATGGTTTCGTACTCGAATTCTGCACCTCTGTTCACCTCTCAGTAAATGGCACTCCTGTAAAACAAAGTATATTTTCCCGTCTACTTCAGCGTTAGTTTAATGAGAGGCTACTGTACCCAAATTTACACCTACTGCCTCATGAACATTCTATACATGAGTGTGTTTTCTTCCCTTACATGTACCCTTTGTGCATGCATTCCTAGAACAATGACAAGAAAGCATTGATGGATGCATGCTTCAAAGAAAATGACCATAAACGAACCCAACACTACATCTTTTCTATTTCACGGCAGTGCCAGTGTCGGAAATTTTAAATCCTAGTTTGCACATGATACGCCATAATAACCTCAATATAATTACAAATCAGCCTTAAACTTTTTTAACCCTTTGTGGTCCGATGTCAGGCGCTGCTGGACAAGCTCGTCTGTAGTTGATTGACGCGCGTGTTTTCTCAGTGCATTATGCGCAATCTCTAAAAGAGTAAGTAAACTTCATTTACTTTCGTTTTTTTTTTAGTTTCAGACCGGAAAGAATGGAAGTTTCGAACCACAAAGGATTAAGAGTCACCGGGAGCTAAACATTCACAATATTCGAAGGAGTCCTCACAGCAATGACAATTCGCATGGGTTTAAAGAGCTGGACTTCCAGCAGAAATTGAGAAAATGACGAGAGAATAAGGAACTTGGAAGTGAAGGTTAACCTCTTGACGTTGACCTCGGATGATTCACTGGGAGCCATCTGCCAGAGGTCCTCTTGGTGGATGCCCTGACGATAGGCCTTCCACATCAACTTGGTCATCCAGACAAGCGAGATGAACGAGAACAGACCCGCCTTGCTGGTGGGCATCTCATGCTTGTCTCTGAGGCAACAAAGAAAGAAATAAAGTGATACTTCTTTCTTCTTGAGGGAGAGGGGTGTTCGCACTACAACAGACAGCTAATTAATCCAGTGTGTCATTCACCTCGCTCCCTCCCTGGCTCACTCATCTTTCATCCAGGAAATAGAACATAAACAATATAATAAACAGCAATAAAAAAATTAAATAAAAGAAGGAAAAGTGAGAGACACAATTTTGGTTAGTCACAATCGCAAAATACCAACAGATAATGCGTATCAAAGGCATATCCTTGAAAGTTCTTAAGATTGGGAACACAGCTTTGAAGCACTGCATTTGTATGCCTGCACATTATCCGCACTGGTCACCAGTCCTCTATTTTCTATGACACGTACTCTTTTATATAATACATTACTTTTAATGACGCCAGGGAACCTCTGCACGCACTATCATGAAACATGATCTTACATCGGCTCCCTTTAAACTAAATTAAATTTTATCATTGCCAAAAGAAGAGTAAGCACAAGACAGTGGGTGCACAGTAACAAGGTTCATCTCACAGTTGCCAAGGCTTTCCAAGTATTATTCAAGCTATCATGCTTTGCAAGATGAGGCATGCAAATAAGAAATTTGTGGAAGTGGTAAGAAAGGAACTTTTCAATAGGTGCACAATCAGGCAGTGCTGCAGTCATATTCTACCCAGTGAGAAGGAAAACTGACTGCTGCCTCATGTTAAAGGTGAATGCACATTTCAAATATAACTTCCCTTAAAGGAGTACTTACAGAACTTTGAAGGAGAGATAACTTGTGGGACAGATTTGTGTGGACACACGCACATGATCCACAAAATAATTACGGCTAATATAGCATAGAACATATTTAAAATCAATTTTAAAGTGCGTGTCGTGCAACTGCACGCGAAACGCCCCACTTCACGACATCGACACTTGTTTTGAATGTAAACAACCAGGGGCGTAGCCAGGGAGGGGGGGGGGAATTCAACCCCCTCCCCCCCGAAATTTTTCAGTTTTGCTTGCGAAATATATACACGCACACATACAAACGCACGCAAAAAGTATGGTTGAACCCCCCCACCCAAAAAAAAAATTTCTGGCTACGCTCCTGTAAACAACCAACAGTTACCTGCATCATGAGTTTGTGTTGGCTGCAGGGGCGTAGCCAGGGGGGGGGGTTGAAATCCCCCCCAAAATTTTTCGATTTTGCATGTGCATTTATACACACACACATACAAACGCACACACGAACACGCAAAAAGGATGGTTGAACCCCCTCCAAAAAAAATTTCTGGCTACGCTTCTGGTTGGCTGCCGTAATCCTTGCGAGTGCTCTCTCCTAGCAGACCTATCAATGGGAAGAGGGGGCACCTACTTCATAAACTTGCACTGGAGTACAAAGGCTGACGTCCTTTCCTTGCCCAAGAAGTACATTTTGGGGGTTCACGCATATTTACAACATGCCGGCGGGGATTATAGCATATTGCTTTTTTAGCGCAAAAAACGACACCACAAGAAAGAAGACGGAACACAGCGCTGTGTTCCGTCTTCTTTCTTGTGGTGTCGTTTTTTGCGCTAAAAAAGCAATATGGATTCTCACCAACTAGCCCGCCAACGCATTTTGTTGATTATAGCATCACCCAGGGACCCTTCGTTGAAAATGGTTGTCAACGCTTTGCTCATGTGAATACGGTTTTGTGTGCTCACATAGTCAGCCATGTTTACCATTCTGGGTCCCACCTCACTAGGCGCTTTTTGAAACCGAAACTGCAACTGGGCGCTTTAAAGCCATCTCAAAGGCACTTTTTGAAACCGAAACTGCAACTGGCCACTATAAAACCATCTCCAAGGCGCTTTTGGAAACCGAAACTGCAACTGGGTGCTATAAAACCATCTTCAAATAATTAACCATCGCGCGCTCAAGCAAACAAGGTTTCTAGACGTGATAAGTGGGTCGTTAGCTACTTATTGCAGCAAAAAAAAAAAAAAAACGCCCTTCGAACATGAATGTTCAGTGAAGCTGTATCAAATACCACACATGCTGATGGTGGGGTGTTTTATTACTACTTTAGAGTAATGGTAGTGTTAATTGCTTTGTGGTTGCTGTGGTAGACCATGATTGGTTCTGCGACCATTTTCAGCAAAACAAATTTGTTCCTTTCGTCGAGCATTGTATTCATTAAACACGTGAAAGATGCACAAAAAAAATATAAAAAATGCAGTTGAAATCGGCTCGTGCGAGGCAGGATGAATTGGAGATCACTGGAAGAGGCCTTCATCTCGCTGTGGACATAAAATGGGCTACTGCTGCTGATGACGATGATCGTATAAAAACAGAAGAATATTCAGCATTCACCAGTGCACGTTGCAACTACCACATTATCAATCAGCAAAGCAGTGATCTGAACATTATCACTCCTCTTGTGTGCAGACATCGCAGCCGCACGTGTGCAAATGCCTTCAGTTACTACGCAGTGCTATTGCTTTTTCACTGCTATTCTTAGAATATAAAGTAGGAATGATAATAGAAATGCTGTCCGCAAACAGACAATAGCACTCTATTTAATTTCCACATGATGGATGTACCCAATACAATGTACTGACAATGCCAGCTGTATATTATAATTATACAGGAAGTATTTGTTCTTTTTTTACCCTCTCTTATATCTCCCTTTCCCTTCCCCTAGTGTAGGAAAGCACACATAAGTATATATACATATATATATTTGTGTGTGTGTACGTGCATGCATCGCAGGTGCATTTACAGATTTTTTGTTTGAGAGAATCGTACAATGTCATTAAAGGTCTTTTTTTACCACAATACTGAAGGTGAATATATATATATATATATATATATATATTTGGACACACACACGCAAACCTTCTGCTGCTTTACAGCAGAGCTTTTTTGTTATGACATTACATGTTCGCAAAAACTATCATCATCATGAATGGGCTCCACCTTTCTAGCGCGTGCAACGCAATAACTAAGCCGGCGCGCACTCTCCCGCTACGCTGATTTGTCCGGTGTGGGATGCAATAACTCGGATGGGTGAGAGAATGAGTACAGAGAGAGAAACAGAAAGGCAGAGAGAGAGAGACATTGAGAGAAAGAAAGGGATAAAAGAAAGACAGAGAAATAAATACGCACAGAGAGAAAGATAGAAAGAAAGAGACACAAAAAAAGAGGTAGAGAAAACAGAGAGCAAGATAAAAAGAGAAAGAAATAGAGAGAGAGAAATAATGAGGAAGCAAGAACTATATATATATAGAGAGAGAGAGAAAGAAAGGGAAGAAAGTGAAAAAAAAAAGGTAGAAAAAGCGAGAAAGAAATAAAGAGAGAAATAAAGAAATAGAAAGAAACAAGAGACACTAAAGAGACAGAAAAAAACTGAAAGAAAGAGAGGAAGAAAGAAAAAAATAAAGAGAAACAAGGAAGGCCACCCAGCTCCGCTGTTCCTTCAGGCTTGGCACCACTATAGTCGGATACAACTTTAGAAGTCAGCGGCATTTCCTCCTCAAAGGTGGATGAACACAAGCCTGCACCAATGGGCGCGCACTCGGGACTGACGTCATGAGCGGGGACGGCCAGTGGCTCCGCCTTCGGAGAACATCGGCGCGTGCATGAGCGGGACTATTTCTTTAGTTCGCGGAGGCGATCGGCTGCCGTGCTTCGATCGTCTGGGAGGAGCCTCTCCCGACTTCTTAAGTTGTATCAGACTATAGTGTGAAAGCGCCTTATTTTTTTTTTTTACTATAACAGCTTTTTCACCTTCAGTAATACGTTGAAAAATACCACATCTCATTCACTTCAGACATGTGTCATTCCACACCGGTCGTGGCTAACAGCTGAACATGCAACCTTTAAAAGAACAATGGTTTAAACAGCCGTCAAAACATTACTGACTTATCCAGACACCATGAATGCAGAGCATTCCTCTCGTGCACCATAGCAAATGTACACAAGTCAATGAAACAACCTTCCAAACATCCCAGCATTACCGTGTAACACGGCAGAAGCGCATGCATTTGTTGTGCTTGCTCTGTACCTTTTGTGCTCTGTATTCTCAATGTGCACTCATAGTGAGTGCATATTTTCCCAGGCAAAAGGAATGTGTTGCAGGCTAATTCGTACTGCCTTGAGATATGCGAGGGAGGACCCAGAAGCTGTAAAAATTATTGTTACAAAGGCCGAAGGGCAACTAACACCGGTACATGCAACTAGGCATGCATGCTGCACTGTCATCTCTCTCAGTCCTTGTGTGATGTTTCATCGGCACATTGCACTGCTTTGTTTTCTCTTTGAGCCTCTGTTTGCATTGTTTGTGCAATGTTAAACAGCAGATAACTGCGCATATGCATTGGGTTCTTTTTTTACAAAAAAAGTTCTTTTATATCAGAGCTCGTCAATTTGAAATTCATACCACAATGTCAGACAGTCAGCCAGCACATTTATGCTAAAGTGCCCTAAAGGTAACACGATGCAGTTTGAAGAATAGCACTGGTCTGCACAACTCAGGCAAATGGCTATGACATCATGATGCTCCTATTCACGCAGCCCTGAAGCATGTACCAACTTCTCTTCAAACACGGGCTGAAAACACTGCCTCTCAAGCACTGCCCCTCTGAGACTTCCTATCTCCAAGACTGACAAAAGAGCTTAAAGCTAAACGTTTTCAAGGCATACAGGGCATAAAAGAAGGTCATCCATTGACAAAAACTGGCAAGCAGTGCCGAACGATGAAAAAAGCAGCGGGAAAACGTCACATACCAGACATTAAAACGTCAGGACGGATTTCTCGGTGAGTTGTCTTTCGTGTTGTCGCCATCTTTTGTCTTGTGTCGGTCCCATTTAGCTACTTTATTTTCTCTAAAGTGTCTAAAAGGTTACCTAAGTCTGAGTGTTCAAATCAGTATGTGAATGTGAAAAGAAGACATTCTTGTTACTTTTGGGCTCTCCCTCGAGCCTGTGCAGGTGCATTTTTTACCCCCTCCAAAATGAACAACTCACTTGGATTTAGGTCGGACGGGTATGAGGACCTTCAGGGCATCCTTGTACTTGGACAGGCCTTCGTTTACCTTGAATGTGTCCAAGTCCAGCGAATCGCTACGGAAAGAGAAAGCATGGGCCTACTCAAAATCTGTCCACCGCTCTAATTAGCAGCACTCTACTGCTCAAGTCAAACTATAAGAACGCAATGCTTTGCATGAACAGTCTTGAAAGCTATAATGAAGTTATCCTACTTTTCTCCTGCAAAGAATAGTGCTTTACAATCTACTGAGTGACCTGCCACAGTGGCTCAGGGATTATGACGTACAGCAGGTTTCTCAGCATGAGGTCACAGGTTCGATACCTGGCTCTGGCAAGTTCATTCTGACCAAAGCAAAATGCAAATATTATATATATATATATATATATATATATATATATATATATATATATATATATATATATATATATATATATGGTAATGCACTTTAAAGAACCCTAGGTGGTCAAAAATTAATACAGAACCCCATTACTGCAACATGTATAACAGCCCACAGTCAGTTTCAATGTTTAATCCCCCCCCCCCAACTAATTGAAGCATTGTCCCACAGCCTGTTGAAACATTCTTTTCCCATCTTTATTTCTATATATTGTATTGTTTTATTATTATTTATATTATTCTGTGTGCATCTGGATACGCAGGCCTCTCAGCAAAAGTTTTGTGATGTACAGTTCTAAGTCACAAAAACAAGAAGTCAGCGACACCCGGAAACACTTATCACTGTTCATCAAATGACCTTTCCAGGCGTAAAACAACAATGAGCCATTTGCAGTCTCCAACATCAAACTCAGTTTCTTGTTGTTTCTTTCGAAGAAAAAAAAGCAAAAAAAAAAACAAGACAAAAGTACTTGCAAATGCAAAGGGCTGTCTTTAACCCCCCCCAATAAGGGTCCATATGCGATTCCAAACTTCGATTAAAGCTCTTGCATGCATAGTTGGTTCGTATTTGGTAAGATCATAACACGGCATAAGAAATAAGTTATGCATTTCTTCGCGCCATCTTTTATTAATTTTTCTTAAACGAAACTGACCTTTGGTACTAGTGAGATATAAATGGTTTTCTTAACCTTTTCGAAATGAAAATAATCTCGTTGCTCGAGGATAATGACATCTTAGTCACTGCCGCCTCAGTACAGTCATAGACAAAGTCTTTGACATAGGAATGGAGCAGAAAAATGAAAATTTTTAATGTACTCTTTTGGAAAACAGGTGCCAAGTCAAACATATGCTGAACGTGTCTCTAAAAATTTTAATGAAAAGAATTGGCATTGTGTGCAGCTTTCGGTGAGCAGCAGTGTGAAGTTCTTGTGATGTGTGAATTCCGAGAAGAAAAATCTGCATTTAAATGGTGCTGAATTCATATTTTCAAACGTGCTATCAACACTGCAAGCCTATTGTGTGGGAAGGTGCGTCTGTCACGCATTCCCTAAAGCTGGCTTTCCTGCGTCGCTATCGTGTCTAAAAAAAATTTGGCTTCTCCTCATGCGCAAGCCACACTTCGGCCGGTGTAGTTAGGCAGTATTGCTAAAGATGGCGCAGTGTTTTCGTGGTGGCACCATCTGAATCTGTAATCACGCAGGCGCGTGAATCATACAGGCGCGGGCCCTTGTTTCCTTATGTCAGCTGTTTTCTGGTGTTGTTTTCCTTGGCTTAGGATTGGCTTCGCAAGTGGTCGACTTTGCGTGCTCGATGAGGAGCTTTGCAGTCTCCTTCACGCTTCATCGAATGTACATTCGTACGCAAAAAATCGCCCATGACCAACATAGGCCTGCCTTTCTGGCAGGAAGAAGCATTACTCACCCACTATCCTGGTGTGGTGAAAACTTCCTTGATTTTACAACGCGTTACTACAGCATGCAACATTAATTGTAAAATTTGGCCAGCTGGTGAACTGTATAGAGGGTTCCACTGATGCTTTGTCGGTTCGCGCTAGTGTGCCCACTGTTCAAGATCCCACAAATGGCATCCAATGGCCTCAAAAACCACACATATTCACGATCTCAAAAGCCAAACTAAGCTATTAAAGCCATCCTCCAAACTCATGGTGTATGACGCATGCTTTTCATTAGCTATTCTGAGGAGACAAAAGTGAGATGGGAGAGATCAGAGATGGTATGGATCTGAGATGGCACAGATAATTAGTTTAAAAACAGATAAATTAATAAGCTGCTTCCTTGCTTTAAAATCTGAAATACCGCTATAAGACCCTGCTCAACTGAAGCTATTAGAAATAGTCCTGCCGTCCCGTATCACATTCTGAAGAAAATATATAATATGAACAAATTTTTTAGTATATGTTGTCTTCGCAGATATGAAAATTTCATCTATTTAGGCAGCTTTACTTGGATGCAACAGACATCTTTTTGAAAATGAACTGCTATGTTAAAATGAGATTTTAGTTATTGACTTTTAAGCGGCCTCTTTCAGTTGTAAAACTGAAGTCAGGTAGTTAAGGAAATCGTCTTCATGCAGCGAACAAAAATTTCAATGCTAGCACAATGGTTTTGCGGGAGACTAGTTCAGAAATATGTCAGAGCATTAGTTAAGTGTCCTGAAATGTTCAATCGTGCCCTGTGAGGCCTAACTAATTACAGTAAAATAATGATGAGCTCCATATCACATCTCAGAAACCAATATTTAGGAATTGGTGCAAATTTTACGATCTCCACTGGATAAATAATTACTTTCCAATTTAAATTATGTAATATGAACGTGTGCTGTAAAGTAAATAATAAGAAACGAATTAGTTGATAGATACTGCAATTTGCAATGAAGGTTCATTAACGTCTGCATCCTCGACTGTCTGACACACTGAAGTCCTTCAGAAGTTCTGACAATTTTGGGGGAAAAGAAAGATAAACAGACAGAAGAATGGGGAAAATTGGCAAAGTAGCATTGACATGTTAAGTAACATACAGGTGCAAAATTCCGAATGTGCGATCGTGTTTCGAAACAACCCTACACTGAGTATAACCCATGAATATTGCCGCACAATATCTAAAAATATGCTAGCAAGTACTCATTTGAAAATACTGAGATACGAATATCTCCTTCTCTGAAACTTTAGCTTGGTGCCTTGCATTTGCATTGCTGCCTATTTTTACATCGCAACACGTGCAGGAAGAGGATGGGTACAAGTAAGGTGGACACGTGGAGCATTGTGTGCATAGTCCATTTATTCGTGACTGCAAAAGAGTGGACCGCCGGACTGCCCTAGTTGTATCTCGCACGTCATTGTCGCATGTGTTTCCTCAGGTGTGTTTCTTAGTGTGATTTCTCTTGTGAATCGCATTCTACAGGTCCCTCATACATGTGATATGAAAGGAACTGGGCATTCGCATAAGTGAAAGTACCAAATTATGAAAAGCTAACCAAATATGAAGTAGTTAATGGGACAGCCAAGCACAAAAGCGGAGTGCTTCAAGTGTCCAGGAACATTTGAGCCTTTGGATAATTGTAAAATAAATTAGTGGTTTCAAGCAAGCTGGATTCTTCTTTCTTCTTTTTCAGTTTTAAAGCGAACAGTAGAGTAGATTCCATCAACACGATTCATGTTGGTAGCATTCCAGTCTGCCCAAGCATGGGACAAGTTGTTAACTTGAACTACACTGATTAGGACAGGACTAAGCAATGCTTTGGGATTCATTAGAGCAAGGGTTAAACCAATGAAAGCTACAGTAGTGGCAAGTGAAGAAAATTCCATAATATATTTTTTTCTGCAGTGCTGCTATCAAAATCATCAGTACTTATAGCTATAAATCTCAACGCAATTGCAACTTATAAGCTCCAACATACTTAACGCAAATGAACACACCATCAACTAGTGGGAATTGTCAGTACAGAATTCATTTGCATAGTTTCCTCGGTGCCTAGGTCTCTCCGGTACATCAATGAAACAGATGAGATTGCAGATCCTTATCAGTGCCAGAGAAAAACATGCATCACTGCAGCATTTAATTTCGGTGTATTGTATCGTAAGAATCGGAGAACTTATTTGAAAACCTTCCAGGTACTTCAACTTCACGTGTGCTAGCTGACACTCTCTCTCTCTCTCTCTCTCTCTCTATATATATATATATATATATATATATATATATATAAAAAACCTTTTTATTTAACATTTCTACCAGTCTTTTTCAAAAGTGGAGTTCATAGGTACAGTTGCTGGATTTATACACGTTCGCTCCGAGACGTATATAAATCCAGCGACTGTACCTGTAAACTCCACTCTTGAAAAAGACCGATCCCCCGTCAAAACGTCAAGTAAATGTAATTTATTGTTTTATATATATATATATATATTTCCTGTTGTTTATCACTACGTCTTCGTAGGTGAAAAAACGAACCAGAAAATTATAGCTTCAACTGTAACACAATGCTACAAAAGAAGCCCACTGGCATTTCTTGGAGAAAGCCAAGGACATTCGACGATAATGCAAGGATCTCAAATTTGTGCTGCCTCCACTGTACTGAAATTCGCGGCTAACACATGACAACACAAAAATAGATTACCGCCAGAGCCTGTCTGAAATTAACCACACTTTGAGCCCCATAATTTGTTTTTGGCATGAAGTTGGCTGGTGAACATTTTTTAAATAAATAGTCATTCACCCTCTCGCTGCATTCGCTTTCAACAAAAGATGCGAAATCATATTCTGAGGTTTTACGTGCAAGAACCACGACATAAATATAAGATACACCATAGTGGAGACCTCCAGATTAATTTTGACCACCTGGGCCTCTTTAACAAGGACCTAAGTAGATGGGTGTTTTTATTTCCCTACTATTGAAATGCGGCTGGGATCAAGCACACATCTGTCAAGCTAACCGATTCAACACCTTAGCCGATATGCTACCCTGGTGGCTCTACTGCAAAATATAAAGCATAGAATACGCTTTATGCACGTCTTCAAAGGCAACATCAAAGACCATTCATATGCGAGTAACATATGCAGTTGTATTCAGGATAACCATATAGTTGCCATTCATTCTGAATACTGAATTGACGTACAATTCGTTTACTATTCAAACTATCAACCATCATACACACTTGCCAAATAAAATTTATTTACTCTTCAGACTCTACGAGCATTACATATCTCATACCTGCCAAGACGAATCCGATTCAGCTTTGAGGAGCAGGCTCTTCATTCAAACCCAAATATATGCCTCGCACGAAATGCAAAGATCATATCCATCTGCATCATATTCCAGCTAGGCTGGAATGTGATCTATAACATGTCCTAAACCTACTAAAATACATGGTGAACCACAGCGTGTCACTACTAAAGTAGACGTCAGAACCTTTTTTGTCTTCCTTACTTAATAAGCTGGAGGCATGGTATTATGTCTGCGTTGTCTGCTAGTTTTTTTTCTTTAATGCATTTAGCTGGACTAGTTGGTACTGATTGAATGCCTCCATAACAGAAGGGAAGATGCAGAAAGACTACACAAAGACTAAGGTTGTCCTGTGTCTTTCTGTGTAGTCTTTGTGCATGTTGGGAAGCATTTAGTTCTTCCTTCCTTTTGTGACAACCACGACAGTGACGAAAGACCCATTGTGAAAAAAAAAAAAGGAGGAAAACACAAACGCGAGCGAAAAGACCTCCTGCGCGGAAGTCGATGCACGGGAAAGGCGGTTTCCTTCAACGCGACACGATCTAGCAACAGCTCTCCGCGGCTCGATATGGTACGTGTCGTCAAGGAAATGACGCGCGCACGCGGCCTCGCATACGCAGATCGGCGACACAATGCGCTGCAGACTTGTTGCATTGTGTGTCCGTATCGACGAGCTAGACTATGGTTACGTGTTGGCTTCACCGGCAAGCGCGCAGAAAACGAGACGGGTCCGGTGTCGACAGCTGCCGCGCTAGAGCAACACGAGCCGCCCGGCGCGCGCAGTTACCCGACTAAAATGTGCAGACAGTTCGCGCGCCGAATCTCTAAATTCAATCACCGCGCGAGCTGGCACTAAAAGCCACAGAGACCCGGAACGTTTTCTATATTTTTTTCTTCCCCCTCAAGGATGTGGTGAAAGTCTCCACGGCCTCGGTCCGAAGTTACGGGTGAAAGCCGACCCAAAGGAGACCTCGTGATCGAGAAAAAAACCGATAAACGATCGAAGTTGCGAAAAATAAAAATATCTACTCGGCGTGTTGGAACATGAATGCCCGCGAGGTTCACACGAGAGACAGAGTGAACGAGAGTCGTGCCAAAGCTAGCAGCCGCTACCGCGCAGAACGAAACAAGATACGCGCAGGGACGTTTGCATCGTTCGACGATCTCTCGCGTCGTTTTATTGATTCGACGGTTAGGCAAGCGATATCTGAGTGAACGGAGGCTTTTCACGCGCACGAGTTGTGAAAGCGGCGCTGGGAATCGCAGGTGTATGTACTTACGCGTTAACCATGTTGCACGCTCTGCCGTCAGCTGCATCGTCGTCGGCTTGCGCGTAGTCCTCCGCTGTGCCGTACGGGAGGAACAGAGAGCCCGTAGACATCCATTTGTGCATGTCCGTGAGTGGTCTGTTGGGCTTCGGTGCCGCCATGCCGTGTGCAGGGTTCCTTTACGCGAAAGGAATAACGCAGTTCCTCTTCTGCCAGGTGACTCAGACGCGTCTCCTACAGCTGCTGGACGCGACAGGTCGAAGTACAGTTTCGGACGTCATCATTCAATGAGACGAGACGGGTTGAGAAACGCCGCTGCGGCCTTTAGAGGTGGTTGGATTTGTACCCGCTCGCCTTAGATTTTAAGCGAGAAAAGAGGCATCGTACCGTCAAGGTCGAACAGCCGGCTAGTCGTTAACGCGGAAGAGAAGTGAAGCTCGTGCCGACCTCGAGCGCATCGAGAACGAGCGACGAGCCGACGAGCGCGCGAGTTGGATTGGCTCGCCTCGACTATCGGATTGCGACTTCGTATTGCAACACCTTCGCTGCGAAACCTTAATGTGTATTTGGGCGTATTTACAGGTTCACAGGGGGGAAAACGTGTCCTTGAATATTTGAATTTTCTGTGCAAAGTTCATATGACATATTTGGCATTTGTAATAAAGGTCTCTTCGTAGTTTACTTGTCTTGACTCAAATGTCCTAGCTAAGTCAAGTACGACCTGTAGTTAAAATGGCGGCGCCCGTATGATGAATGCATGGATGAATGGCCAGCTCAACTTTCAGTACCGGAGCGCCTCAGTTGTAAGTGTTCAGCGCAGATAACCGTTTAAAGAAAGTATCAGAACCCCGTGCGTTGATAAATCATGTAGTACCGATTACAGACGCCACACCGCTCTGTGACAACTGTGAAACACGATGTCGGACAGCAGCTCTGATGAGAACGATGAACGACTGCGAGAAGCGGCGGTTACTGTCAACGATATTTTTGCGAAAAAGCAGGGACAGAAGTCGCAAGAAAGGTATGTTCATTACGTTTTGAATGCGGCCATCCCGATCAACCTCCGTGCTGCCTGGTGAACAAACCACTTTGTTTTTTTCGTCGTCTTTTCAGCGTGCAAGAAAGTAACGACGCATGCGGGGATACCGGCACAACAATAACAGATTTGTCGACGGAATGCAGACAGTTTCTCGCCAAGAGCTTGTCAAATACCTTGGACAAGTAAGTGCGAGTTAGCCGGTGGTGCGTGTCAAGGCAGATGACTCCTAAGCGTTGTTTAAACAACCACTACACAGCAAATAATTCTACTCCGATGACGAATGCCTACTAAAGCATACCTTGTTTCATCTTCGACGGGTAGAGTTAATCAGTACCGAATAAAAATGAAAGCGAAACTTTCCGCCCTTGAATTTGGCGCCCAGAGCCCCCCGCCCCTCCCGTAATTTTTTACTCATACACATACAAACATACGTACGAACATACTGAACAAAAAAGGTGGTTGACACCCCCCCTCCCCTCCCCGAAAAAAAACGGTTATCTCCTCCAGATACTTGCAGAAGAGTATGAATGTTTACACACTACTTTGTACTGCCTCTCTCTACAGGAAAATCAAAATAGTTGATAAGCATCTTGAAGTACAAGACAATGACGACAGTACAGGCAAGTGGCATTTAATTTTTTCTCTAAGTTCTTTCTTTTTCTTTTTTTGTTTTCCTCAAAGGCGTCTGACAACTATTGTTTTTCCTCGTGCAGGTATTAAACTCTTTACTGACTCTACCGTGCAATTGGTCGAGATCGAAGAACCCGAAGTGCAGCGACCTCGCAAGAAGCACAAGAAGTCGAAAGTAAAGTAAGCAACAGTCCTGCAACTGCAGTTCTTGTTCGTTTGTTTTTAAGGTTGTAATGCTATATAGATACAGCATCTCTGAAGAGCATGCTTGAAGCAAAGACTTGCAGCCACTTCCGCAGCTTGCATGTCAGAAACTGCACGAGAAACAACAACAAAATGAAGAGTACTGTATCTGTAAAACTACAAGACAAAAATGTTTTTTTCTTTGAATTATGAACCTCAAGCTGCGGCAAACTCGTACACGAACGTTAGTCTTGCGAGAATGCCAACATCCCTATGTGTAAGGGAGATTACAGTACACACATGTGCCTGTTTGAAGAGAACACAATGAAAGCTAAAGATAGTGACAGTACACTTCAGTGGCCAAATAGTGGTCCTGTCCATTACTGCAATGCACTTCCACAAAAGCTCCACCTGTGCAAATTTCCCTCCAAATGCCTGCATATGGCTCCTCGTGGCAGTTGTCGGACAAGTTGTGTAATTCTATATCTATAAACAGGGGGATAGAGTAAGTTGGAAAAGAGAAACAGCACCGATGAAACTTCTGTTTGCCAAGTAACATCTAAGAACCTGGCCAGATCTACCACGTCTACTTACTCGCTTTTAGAGAAAGATAAATCAGTTATCAAGCATGCAAATGTGTGTGTGCCTGCATGCCCGCAAGGAGTTCGATGCCATGCCCTGCAGTTTTACAGAAAAGGGTATGCACCGGTGTTGTTCTGACCGATCACCGTGATCCATTCATCTCCTGTTCACTGTGGACCAGCTTGTATACAGTGGAACGTTTTATTATTACTCGTTTATGACTGTTACCTCTATCTACTGGCACGGTCCCAGCACATACGAAAGCTGGCCGGCAGCTGAAACAGTATCAGGTAATGCTATGCTCAGGCTGCATACATTTGCATGGTGTGACACCTCGTGCGGCAACAGAGGGCACTGTAATCCCGTGTACTTTCCAGAGGCACAGGTTCTTGCAGCCTGAAATGTGGATATGGCATGGCACTTAAACCAGTAACAGCCTTTGAAATGCCTTCTATTTGTGCAGGATCACCGACGACATGCTCGCATCGATTGCCGTGACACCCGAATGGGTGCTACAACAGTCTGGCATCCAGAGTACAAACAAATAGCTATACGCCACTTGCATGACGCTCTAGAGCTTTGGGTTTACGGCATCTGAGCTCTGTAAGTGACTGTAAATATGTCATTCAAACACTTGAATCTGTTACATTTGTAAATAAACGAATGCCTCGATTATGCTATTTTTTTCTCGTTTTTATTGCATCAATTCTCACGAAAGGATAATTCGTGCACTGATGCCTCTTTAGTGACTGGTAAAGCTTTAGAGAGGCCGGCATAACTTTTTGAGCATGGTCAGAAAACACCGCCCAATGGGAGTTGAGACTCCCGAGAATGTGTGCGCCAAATATTATAGCACTGCATGCAACAGGGAATTTACAATTATATTTCAGAGACAGCTACAAATCGATCACTCTTCTCTCAGCAAATTATGCTGTTGGAGGGACAACCTAAGGCCAGAGGAGGGAAGGACACTGCCATTGGCTGATTTGAACATTCTTGGGCTGCCTAGTTCTGGGTGGCACCACGCGCCCACAGTAGCAGCGCTAATGCACTTGTGACCACAGTGAAGGTGAGAAAATGTATTTAAAGAGAAGGGAAAGTGCCGACGTATCTTCTTGTTCCCAAGTCATTCCCAAGGCTCGAAAAATTTCTGCAGCAATCGATTTGCGATGCAATAAACTACGGTAGTGAGGTCTTTCAATTACATGAAAAAGTGTTGCACATCCCCTTTAACCCAGTTTTACCGCTTACCTCTGGGAACTTACAGAAAGTTGCTTGCTCCAAGTACCAAGAGTGCGCTGGCACAGCAAATAAAAGTATTACAATCTTTTACATGCTCTAGCAATTTCGTAATTGCGCTGGTTTCTCCACTTGTCTGAAGCCTCTTCATTGTTCTGTGTGCCTTCTAGATATTTTACCTGCGATAACAAACAGCATTTGCACCAGTTTGGATCACCTCATGTGATGCGGAGTTTGTATTCGCTGTACGTGAAGCGCACCATCACAAATCTTCAGATTTTTTAAGTGCTCTCTATGTCGACAGAGTTGTTGGCTATGAAATGATGCCGGTGCCACAATCTCACTCTCCCCTTGTGGTCATCTGAAGGGTTTAATTAAACTGAACTCAGTTATGTCGACAAGAAACAATCCCCTTCATGCTACATGATCACACCTGGCTTTTGTATAGGAATAAACTCAAAATCATGTGGCTCATGTGGCACAAGGGAGTGCCCTCCATCGTAGCTCATTTGGTTGAGCATCAGGCACGGCTTGAAGGTTGTGGGTTTGCATCCCACCGACGGAAAGGATGCTTCTTCATCTGCTTTAATTCCGTTCTATTTATGTTATAATCACTACACTACAGTTAAACACAACAATGTCCTCTATGCTTTCCTTGGCTTGTGTGTTCGTTTCATTAGTTGTGTCTAGCAAAGAAACGAGCCCCTCAAACAGTTCCCCTTATTTCGTACTGTAACAGCCCACTGACAGTCCCTCCAATCCATGCATCACTAAACAACAGGTAGCCTATTTTGAAATAAACTGCAAAAGAGTGCCAACTTGGACTGGTTGGTACACATTATAGCTAAAGAGTGTAGCTATGCACGGGGCAGATTGGATGAAAGAATTGAACAATTCAAAGCATGAGTCCGTTTTTATTGCCGTTACTGTTCGGTAAAAAATAATGAAGAGTCAGTCATTTGTTATGGCATTATTGCCTAGGTAAATCGCACTCAGGGATGTATAACACCATCAATAAAGTTTCTTTTCCCAACTATCCTACTAACTTCAATCAACAATGAGCTGTCTAAAGCTGTCGGTTTGGCTTGGGGTAAGGCGAGTGCATGTTGTTTCAACATGCACCGGTTATGGGCTCCGTAAAATCTCACAGGAGCAGTTCAGATCTATTCACAGCTCATTCATTGATCAGTTACCATGAGATGTGCAACCAAAATATACAACCCCACTTCTAAAATGGCACCACCACTACTGCCACACTACCATCTCAGCTCTTCCAAAACAAATACATATTTAGTAGAGCTGTGCGAATAGCAAAATTTTGGGTGCGAAGCGAATTCGAATAATAAAGATTGAGTGCGAATTGAATCGAATAATTTTCAAATATTTCTCAAACATTTTTCGAATACTTCGAAGTGAAATTACAGAAAAAGTTGCGGAGAATCCCTAAGTATGTTCTTGTGAGATAGCAACATGAGTGTTTCTTTTCGCTAGGTTGATGAAGCGCTGGTGGGGTCATATTTCATAGTTGTCTTTCTTATCAAGAGTGAGGCAATGTAGAGGCCGAATTGTATTTATGTACATGATTTGGTGCAACCAAAGTGTTGCTGACAACACTTTACAAATGATAGGCAGAGATGCCATTTCCTCAGCCTCTCCTCCTCTTTCAACTTCTGTGGAAGCCCAACTGATGTGGCAGAGAAGGGTGTGCTCCCTTCAAGTCCGGAGTTCCAAATCTGCTTTGTAGACGTCGATACATAAGAACATCCGAAATTTTGGATGCAAAAAGCTTCGGCGTCCGATTTTTCGAACTTCCTGCCCAAATTTCAGGTCCAAAACAGCATTAATTGAGCCCCCAACTCTGCCACATCTTTCATCTCCAAATTGGAACCAGCGTTTTCTTGAGTTAATACATTTGCGACCGTAGCGGAGCTTGAAAGGCAGCTTTGCCGCAATATGGGGTTGTGATGAGGTGAAGCGTATTGAAAATCTAGGGACCACTTCCAAACGGACGTTGACTGTCTCTCGGCTAAGTTCGACCGTAACGGAAGCTTGAAAGGCAGCTTTGCCGCAATACAGGGGTGTGAGGAGGTGAAGCATATTGAAAATCTAGGGACCACTTCCAATCGGACGTTGTCTCTTGGCCAAATTCGACCGTAACGGAGCTTGAAAGGCAGCTTTGCCGCAATACGAGAGTGTAATGAGGTGAAGCATATTGAAAATCCGAAGGGGTCACTTTCAATCGGACGTTGACTGCATTTGTCATTGGGAAGTTCGAATAGTTCGAATAGTAAAATTTCAGTGCGAATCAAATAGCAAAAACTATTCGAACAATATTCAAAATTTCGAATATTTGCGCACGCCTAATATTTAGTGTTCAAAAATAGTACCATCAATTCAGTTTAGCTTGATCAGGTATTCTTACAAAACTCTCATTTATATTGCAATGATAGGTTGATTAGACGCGAACAGTAGTTTACTCTGGAACTAACCCGGCCACCAACGACAACGCTGGAATTTTTGATGCCACAGGTATAAAACGCCAACATTCTTTACTGCTGATCACATTTACTCGACAGCTAACAACTGTCCTCGCCGCGGCGCTATCAGAGTACAGCGCAAATTGCTTTTCAGGAGAACTTCCGTTTGACCTAGTTGGTGCTTACCGTTTTACATTTTGACCGCACAAAAAAGATGAGGACAGAGAGAGGTACGACAGCACGGGCGGTAAACTTTCAACTAATTTTATTCACTGAAAGACTTAATATGTAAAGGAAAGATGACTTTTAAGGGCTCGTTTTTTTGTTTGTTAGACACAATATTAATGAGAACTAACAAGCAATAATGCCAAGGAAAGTAGGGGTTATTTGTAATAATTAGAATATAAATGTGAAGAAAGTGGACGAAAAGATAACTTGCCGCCGGGTAGGGACCGAACCTGCAACCTTTGAATAATGCGTCCGATGCTCTACCACTGAGCTACGGCGGCGGTCATCCTCCCGTCCACTTTATGGGGTATATATGTGGATTTAAACCTAGGAGTGTTAGTCGGTGCCAATCGCAGCCATGGCGGCGAGTGTGTAAAACTTTTTCTGCCTGTTGGAGTCACGCAGCACGTGATCTTTTATGAGCAGGCAGCTGGCTTGTTAGTTCTCATTAATATTTTAGCAATACATAGAGATTTATGATATGCGCAGACACATTTAAGTCCTCCCTACTGTCCTCGTTACGTACCTCCTCTGTCCTCGTCTTTTTTGTGTGGCCAAAATGTCAAACAAATTGCTTTTACCTTGACTTTTCATTTTCCAGGCACTAAACTCAAACCTCGATATAACGAACACGGGTATAACGAAGTAAATGAAGACTAGTCTTGTCATAGCTACAGTGTTACAAATAAACGTTTATAATGAATTTTCAGATATAACGAAGTTATTTTTGTGGCAGATGGGACTGTTATAATGAGGTCTGAGTGTACACCCAAATAAAGAGTTCCGTATTTCCCAGCAATGCTGCAGCCTTTTCCATGCTTAGCACAGGTACCAACTGGCTACCATTCGGGTGCTATGAAATCGCACGTCCAGTCGCAGTGCCCACAAATGGAGAGAGAAAATCAGGGAAACGAAGCAGTCTTGTAGGTTGTCTGAAATTTTTAGTTTTTTTATTACCCAATTTACACGATGCCATAGTATGCAGAGATATAAAGTCGTAGTACATGCATCCTAGCACACAAAAGGGGGGGGGGGGAGAACTGTGGAAAAGTGGTCAAAGGGGGCAGGAAGAGAAGAGGCGTGGCAGACGGGCGCAAAAATGACTACGTCAGGGGTAAACCACACTCTTCGGACACAATCGTACGAGCCCCCTCTCTTGAAAAAAACGCTGCGGCCGCATTGTTCCAGCTGCACCGAGATAGCGAGGCGCCAAAGAACAACTGGAGGAGTGGGTGGGGAAGGTGTGTGAGGGGCTGAGACATGGGCATGTGTGTGTGTCCACAGCAAAGACGTAAGTGCTTCCACAAATGCTGCACGAACACTGAGACAAGAAACATATTTAAAAAAGAAAGAAATCATCTGCACAGCACGAAAAAGCAGCTGAACAAAGCTGTTCTTACACAACAAACATCACATGTCAAAAAATTGTTCTCTGGAGAAATATTTTCGCCATCTTTGGGTGTGCATTATATAAAATGAGCGTAACTAATCTCGCGCAAGTCCCAAGACATGTCGGCGGTGTCTTTTCATCACCGCCTTCGAGTCGAAAGGCGCAGTTTCGCGAAGGCAGTGCCTAGGGCTGCCGCAACAAATGCAATACATCTGCCGTGATTTTAAAAAAAGGAGGACTTTGAACAGAGGAAAGAAAAATGTGAACTGTATAAAAAGCTCGGTTGGTAGCGACTGTCTCAAAGGAATTAAAAGAAAAAAAGAAAAAAAAAAACATCCGGAATGCTTTATGCAGGAGGCCTGAAAAACGGCGACTTGTGCACCACAAGAGACTTGCTCACCCAAAAGGCAGGTGAAAGCAACGAGAAAGACCGCAATGGAAAAAGAAAAAAAAAAATGAAAAGAAACTGACACCCATTAACAAGCGCTGCAAGGCATTCAACATATTGGGGGGAACCTTTTTTTTTTTCACTGCGAAGGTATACATTCTTGGCGCCCAAAATGGCACTACAACTACAGTTTTTCAGAAGTAAATGGTCTTTAAAAAAAAGAAGAAAGACACTCGCACATACACAAGACACTCACACACAGCGTCTGACTGTTCTCCCAAACGTTCTCAATCAATATGGGAGAGTATGGGGAACATGAATGTGCAACGCTAATGACGTTTAAAAAAAAAGAAAAATTGGATGGCGCAAATCTTCTAGTAGATCCTGGTTTCTGGCACATGCAACACATGAAGTGTGAATGAAAGGCACCACCTAAACGGAAAAGTCGAGAGAACAGAAGAATAAAGTGCTCGGCCCAACGCACTGTGCATGGTGAGCCATTGGCAAAAGTACTGGCGAGAGAGGGTGAGCGACACGCATGGAACGCTAGGCGGCCGTAACCACGGCGACACCTAGGCAAGCCAAGCGCCGAGCAGTCAACGACTATGCTCCTCACACTCCTCCCCGGACGTCATGGGGATCGCCCTCCCAATTGCCTCGGCTACGCCAAATGCCAGCACGCGGAAAGAGGGTCAAACGCTGCATATACTATTGCTTGCTCGTTTTTTTTTACTCTGTTTCGCAGAAGGACCGCCCTTTTTGAAGTACAAGGCATCTCGAGTACATTGTGGAATGTCTGCTTGTCAAAACACAAGACAAAAAAAAAACTTGAGTACTGCAAGGAAGTTGCACAGCTGACCAACAGACACTGTAACAAACACACACTGCAGACACTAAAAGAGGCTTTCTTTCACCCGGCTTCTCTCCCTATTTAGCCAAAACTAGTTTGGAAAGCAGCACTGTCGAAACACAAAAGGGCACGCTTTACTAACGTGTCTCGGCAAAACCATTCCGGACTAAGGAACTCAACAGAGATTCTCGTTCACATCACCCAGACAAAAAAAAAAAAAAAAAATGACGGCGGCAAAGAGTCCCAAAAACGGCTGTGCCAGATGCGTGCCCAAGCTCCTAAAGCCAGAATAGAGGGGGGTGGAACCTCAAAAACAACCGAGACTTGCCCCATGGGACTAAAAAAAAAAAAAACATATACCCCATCTATCCCCTCAACAAGCTGAACACCAAACAATACCTCACTAAACGTGTGAACCTTGCAAATGTTGCAGTGGAGAAGACTTTAAACAGAAAAAGGTGGCTCGCGGACCACATCCCGAAAAGCAAGGAGGCACCTCCCGACCGCGGCGCGACTATGCAACTTGGGCAAAGCCCACTACGATGCCGAGGCCAAACGCCGTGCACGCACCGTCTTTCGGGCTGCTCTGCCGTCACACCATCCAAAGCGTTTTTTTTTTTTTATTGGTCAAGGCCCGGTTACAAGAATGCTACGCTAAGTAAAATGCCCGGCGGCCAAGCCAGGTCCGACGCGGCGGCAGCCAAAATGGGGACACTGCGTGCAATGGGGCCAAAAAAGGACCGAAAGATTCCTCTACTGTAACGTGAAGGAAAAAAAAAAAAAAAAAAGACCGGCTAAAATGCAAACTTTTTTTTTTCGATTTCGGAAGAAGCTTATTTATGCGCGTCGTCAAGAACTTTTTTTTTTTAGAAAACACGGAGAAAAAATAAAATTAAAAGGGGGGACAGACTCCTGCAGCATTTTAGGTCACTAACAAGCACATACTAGTCGCAAAGACAGATCACTTGATCCACCACTGGTTTCCCCCCCCCTTTCTTCTTCATCTGCGGCTGCTGCTGTTGCTGCTCACATTCCTTGTAGAGAGAAAGCCTAGTGCCACTCTTACGAAACGTCTTGGTCTTCAACCTCTGGTGCCTGCTCCTTCTGTTCACCTTCACCTGCGGAAGAAAAAAAAAAGACCAGTTGCAAGGCAGAACACGCTACCGCCCTCCATCTTTGGAAGAGGGGGTGCAGTAGACCACAACCAATACAATCACATCCCAGCATTCCCATGCACATACCTGCCAACCTGTAAGCTACCACATAAAATCCTTACAAAATTCTGAAAATTCAACGAAATAGTGCCACCTCATGGCGCGCTCGCGATGTCATGTCCTCTCTTGCGCTGTGCATGTTCCTTCGCGCTGGGACGGCTCATGTACACGTAAACCAACTCGCCCAAGAATAATTTTTAACGCGTTACCTCTCCAGTACAGTGGGCCCTTTTCGTGCTTTTAAAGTGGAAATGTTGCTGCCTTCTGAAGTTGTACCCAACTAATGTCATTCGCCAAGCTCAAGCCCCATTATCTGGACACCAGGGCTTCCAGCAGCCTTCCCCGACATCTAGTGCCCGACACTTCTGCCAAGTTTGGGAATCTTAAGAAAGCTGTTGTCAACAATGGTATTGCGTTTTTGTCCACAAGATGAAGGAATTTTTACCCAGGAAATTGCACGCATTCAGCAACCATGTTTCCCACGTTTTCTGAAACAGAGGCAACCCCGCATGGCAAATGAATGTGTATCTTGCCGCAAGATAGATTCGCTTGCAACCAACATCTTTCGGTGCCCAGTGCCACTCGGTTTCAAACGGGCAAGCGGAGTCAAGGTTTATAAGCCAAAACAAGCCCCGTCATGCAAACGATGTTATGCAACTCCAAATGGCACCTGCCATTTGATGCCACTTTTACAAGGAACATCAAGATTGCCTTCATGTCTTACAAGTACTTAGCCATAATTGCCAACCATACTGCCCTGTTACATTCCCTTCCATGGAGCTTTTCGAATTAGACATAAGACGATATACCTTATCCCGGATCATATGCCCTTTCTGTAATGCCCTAAGAAGCGTAACGTTGGGGTCTTGTCTTTTTCAAGGCTTCATTCAAATTGCAGCCTTGAAGAAGACGAGACCGCTTGTCGAAACGTTGGCTCTAGTGGCACCTCGTGTTCGAGAATTTTTCATCTCTTCAAACTTCCATCTTCTCCTGAGCTTCTGCCTCATCTGGGGTTCTACTGTAACTACAAGGAACACGATAAGGTGGGACCAGTTGATAAGCGGAAAACTCAAATAAATGCACCCACCGTCGTGCTGCATGTCGGAGGTCCAGAGGGTGAGGTTATCCCTGAGCAGCTGCATAATGAGCGTGGAGTCCTTGTAGCTCTCCTCGCTAAGGGTGTCCAGCTCGGCGATGGCATCGTCGAAAGCTGCCTTGGCCAGCCGGCAGGCCCGGTCGGGCGAGTTGAGGATCTCGTAGTAGAAGACCGAGAAGTTGAGCGCCAGGCCCAGCCGGATCGGGTGTGTGGGCGGCAGCTCCGTCATGGCGATGTCGCTGGCCGCTTTGTACGCCACCAGGCTGTTCTCGGCTGCCTCCTTGCGGTCGTTGCCCGTTGCAAACTCGGCCAGGTAGCGGTGGTAGTCCCCCTTCCTGTGGGGACAACCGTTTCACTTGCGAGGGTGCTTTTTGAAGGACTGAACTTCTTTCCAATACAGCAAACTCAGTAAATGAAATCTCTTAAAGGGGCCCTGCAACACTTTTCTTAGCTATAATGGAATAGTCTCACTATTAACACATGATGCTTCACGAATCACATGCAGCAAAAATTTTTAGAATCCGTCAAGTACGAGCAAAGTTGCAGAAATTTCTCCCATGCTCCAAGCGCTTTCTCTCTCCTCTTACTAGCAAGCATGCTGAAAGCTACGCAGGGAGGGGGATGACAAGGGGGCAAGAAGATGCGGCCCTTCGTCACCGTGTATCATGACCTTGAGCATTTTTTTTTTCTTCAAATGTGCAGCTTACTTTCAGTGTGATTGCGAGTGCGGGCACGGGGCAGCATACCGCGATGCTCAAATTAGCCAATGGCTGCAGACTTGGGTATATGGCGAAGAAGTTTGGGTATATGGCATCATTTGTAGAGAGAAAAGGGAGCGATTTCTAACTAACCGAGAATTAATTGCAAATTCCAGGCCGCATGCAGTGCTATAATATTTGGCTCGCATGTTTTCGAGAGCCTTGACTACCGATTGGCAGCGTTTTCCGACCATGCTCAAGAAGTGTTGCAGGGCCCCTTCAAACGGAACTGCTGCTTAAGCTGTATTCACACGATGGACGAAATCGCGATTCGAGCCTGCGGATTGCGAACTACGTCACCATACATCAGACATTCCTGCGTTCCCGCTTCGGTCCGCGCGGAGCGATTCGTGAAATGACAGGTCCAAACCAAAGTTGGGATCCTTGGAGAGCAATGCCGAAATCCTTGCTTGTCGCACGAATGCTCCACTGTCGTGTGAATGCTGGCTGCGGAGAGATCCGAATCACGTCACATGTCACGTGACTGATTCGTCCGCGATCACATCCGTTGTGGGAATAAAGCTTTAATTAAGCGGAACGACTGCTTCTGATATGATTGGTTTCGTGCCTCTGTTCCTCACTCACAGTGATGCTACCGAGGACTTCTGATTTGGAGCAATTTTTGGAGCAGCAAAATTTCCGTTTTGGAGCACTTTGGAGCAGCAAAATTTTCATCTTGGAGCACTTTGGAGCAGATCATTTTGCATGTGGGAGCACTCTGGAGCAGCGAATTTTACATCCTGGAGCGCACTACAGAAGCATATTGCAATAACATTCAAGCACCGGAATATTACTATGGGGCTCTTATGAAGGCTAGAAATATTTCGATTCATTGCAAATCTCATGGAAAAAATCATCTCCGGAGAACTCCATACTTCACTCGCTAATGAAAAAATAAGGGCTCATGCAGTTGAGTGTTCTGAATTAACCTCTTCGGCGATTATTTTCGACACTAGCAAATAAACAGAATACCAGATCAATAAAATTGCACTTTATGAAATAACACTCTAAATACATCTATGTGGTTATCGGCAGACATTGTAGACAAACGCCGTGATGTACAGCAGTGCCTCAATGCCAAAGAGCCACACTGTCCCTAATGAATTCCCCTAAGAAAACTCCTAGGCGAAAGCCAGGTTCTTTTTCTTCTCGATCGACGGGTTGATTCTCCCCCTCCTCCTCTGCAAGCTTTCTGCACCTCACCTGGTTTTGCGCTAGCTCCATGATCGGCGCACCGATTACGGAAGCAGTGTAAAGCGACGATGACGTGATGGCGTCATCACGTGACATCACGATATATGACGCCATGATGACGTCACAAGTTTTGACGATCTATGACATGATGATGACGCCATCACATGATTATTTTTTGCATCAATCGATTGACGCCGCCCACGGTCAATTTTCGTGTTTGATAAAGCATATTGCGAATTGAACGTTAACAACCTGGCCTTACATACCAAACTGTCCTCCATCATACAATTTGTTGGTATCGCGCATTCATTGCTTCGCCCTTAAAGGGGTACTGACACGAATATTTTCAGTTGTCGTTTTTTTGCGTCAAATGAAGGGTCAAGCCCTCAAGAGCCTAGAAAAGGTAGTGCTAAGCGCAAGTGCGCCTGGAAAAGTAATTACAGTATGTTTTTAAAAGCTAGTTTCGGTTCGTACTGTACCCTGACGTCACAACACGGGTATGAGCTTCTCGTCGCGCGCTCGCACAATATATAGTGACGTTTCCACTGCCACTCCGCACCGTGGCTCCGTTGGTGACGCACAAGCGGCCATCTTGGAAGTTTTGGTACCTAACGTCATCACAAGTAGCGAGACTGCTGCGTGATGTCACCAGAATTTGTACTGTAGCCTGACGTCAAGCTAGTATCGATGTCAGTAGGTGCGCCATGTAAAAATTGACTTTAATATCGAATTAAAATATCTTAGCATTTGCTGAGCTTCTCACTTGCTCAGAGCCGTCTGTGTATAGAGGAGATTTGTATGGCAGAGTAAACTCGCCTTCGAAAAAAGGTGTCAGTACCCCTTTGCGCGAAACTGAGTTTTTTTACCCGTCAGCTATTGACCCCCGAAAGCGAGGGGCGGCCGTGCAACATGGGGTAGCCGCTTCACTGTGGGCCGTCAGCGACGGGCCCGCTACTGACAGCTGCGTATTTGCGGCTGCTCCGACCAGGATATATACTTTTATTAATGAGATGACATTTTCACAAAGCAAGCAATAAATTCGAATTGGAACCCTCACGTGAGCTCGAAAGGGCAGGGCCATTTAGGGGGTATTTACCGCAGAGCGATTAAACTCGGACGTGCTGGTATAAGCAATTACGAAAAAGCTCTTCCGAATGAAGATCCATGGATAAAGTATATCTGAGGAAAAGTGTGAACGCGTTTCCACCGTTCGCGTGCCCTTCCACAAACGCGAAGCAAGGAAAATTCGATATTGTTCCATATATATACTGCTAGCGATCCCAGATTTCATTCTGCGATGTCCGGAAACAGAAGTGACAGACATTTTAGCAGCACACATGTAGTTATTACTGAACATTGCTTCCCTTACGTGCCGTGCGACGCTTGAAACGAGCTATCAGCAGCGTTTCTAGAACAGACGACGTCCGCCGATGAATCGCCGTCGCACCTTTTCGCTACCGAGAGGCCTAGACGTCACGAGCCTCTGCGGAGAGCGCGTTTTGCTGTCGAGCCGACTTGCAGAACAGAAGCTGCGTCGGCACCGTGCATGGCATCGTGGCTTATTCGGGACGCACGCGCGAGCGCTGTTTATTCAGCGGAATAATTCTTGCTCCATGGTTGCGACTTTGGCAGCCCCGAGATCAAGCTGCACATGTTCTGACGCGCCGGCCGTGCGACTGCCGGTGATAGACGACCCCAAACCCGAGGCTTTGGCGCAGTTTGGTGCAATTTTCGTCGATATTATCAGGATGGCGCAGTAAATACAATTTGGCGCACTTTGGCGCAGTTGGCGCAGGAGTGGAATCACTGCACTCAGTAATGGAACACATTTTCCAGGTCAATTCAAGTTCACTCAGGAGTTTACTGTAAATATAACAATAGTTTTGCAGCTGAAGCTGTGGGAAGAACACTTTGGCAGTGTATTTAGGAGTGCTAAGCTGTCTCCAACGTTGCGAACACAACACTCCAAACTATGGTGACTGGATGATTGACACCTCGTATTCTACGCAACACACAAATCGCTATCAACAATGTGAGCTGCATCCTTTTGCTGCTGGGTACCATCCTGCAACACTACCTAACCCGAGTCACTTGGCAGTATACCCGTGACTACCCCAAGAAAATTACTCCCACACATATAAGCAGGCAAGCGATGATCCTACTTGTCATATCCTTGATCATAATCCCCACCGAATCACATGGGTATTGTTATGCCCCAACACAACAACTATTGGTTGAACAAGAGAAAAATGGGAGCGCTGAGGCAGTGGAAACCTTAGGAGGCACTAAATACAGCATCAAATTTGTGACAGATCAGGCTACACAACGGGTAAGGTTTGGAGGCCATGCCTATAAGAAAGCTTGGGGTTATGATGTGCGAAACGGTGCGAACGGTGCTCTGTGATGGCACGCAGAGCTATAAGTGGTCTACGAGCTTCTATAAATGTTTCAAAGAAGGGCAACACAAGGCTAAATTCCTGTAACGACTGCTTTCCACAGCTGCCGGCAGGTGTATACACGGGTTTATGCGAGTGCCATTTTGGAATAAGCATTTTTTTTTCTAAATGAAGGCAATGTTGAACTTTCTTTTTTTTTTTTTACAATGCCAGGCAAGTGGCTGCAGACTGCACCAAGCATTACACCGAGCCATCAGCAGCATAATATACCATAATTCCACAAAATTTAAGCAATAACAAGCAGTGGCAAGCTAAAATATTTCGTTGAGAGCTCAACGCACGTGTCGCAGTGCATACCTCCCAATCCGTGTGCTCTAAAATTTTTACAGACAGCACAAACCAGAAAAGAGGAGGAAGAAGGATGGAGTGCATTCAAAAGGGCTTTGGCCTGAGTGCACACCTCTTCTGGGATATATACACCCTTTATCAGTGATGATTTAACTCAAGGCAGAGCACACAGCCAGCAATCCAGAAACCGGTGAGATTGACAAGCAAAACATTGCACCAACCTTTCAGCAACTTAGCCAAATTAGCCTGCTCAAGGACTATTCTGAATGAACTTACTCAAACCAAGTGCAACGCCCACTGGTATCTCCAGTATCAACTGATTTTGCAATGACACAAAGCGGCGGGGGCATTTTGTGCAGTCGTGAACCACCATAGCTTTTAAGACGCCTGAAACTTTGTTCCCATACAGAATGATCCAGAGAGTTGGTTTACTCCACCTCCATATTGCTCGCTTTGCTGTGTGGCATATTTCCTGCAGCTGTGCTTAGGCAGTATGCTGCATTTCGCACAAATCCTCACAATCGCGCAGCTGCTGGCTATTTATGTGCTGTGTTGAGTCCTGGGACAATATAGTGAATGGATTCCTTTCACTTCATTCTGTTCTCCTATCACTCATGAGTGGATGATTCCAGTGATAATGCAGGGTGGTCACTGCGTACAACTACTGAGGAAGCATAAGAATTACCGCAGAAATGAAATTGTTATGTTGTTCTAGTTTTGGTAAACAGAACAATTCTTTTCCAATGACATTCCTTCTTGCACTTTGTCAGGAAGGCCAGCCATGAATGGCAGGTAAGAGTAATGGCGCGTTCACACTTGGCCTCGATGGGGGCGAAAGCGGCAAAACTCACCGGAAATTCACTCGCTTCGCCGCCTAAGCGGCCGGAAAACCACGCCGCGAGGCGGACGCGAAAAAATCGGTCCGAGACCGATTTTTCCGCCACGCGAAAGCGGATCGCCTTTCCGCTTCACGGGAAGCCGTACTTTGGCTGCGCTAGCTCAAATCACGTGACGTAAACAACAGACCGCAAATTCAACATGGCGGCCAAGGCGTCGGCGGTGGCTCACATCGGCGCATTTGCAAACTACCCGTCCAGCACGACAAGACTCACAGCCTCGACAAGGACGCGTTCCTCGAGAACCTGGTTTGGATTACGATTGACAAGAACACTGGAAGTAGAAAAAGGTGTAGCAGTAGCGAGTCGGCGTGCCCCAACGTCTCTCGCTTCTTGCAAAGCCGGGTGAATCCGCCGCCGCAGCCACTGCTGCCGTGTCCGCTTATGTAGTTTCTGCTGGTGTATCTCCCGAAACGGCGGTTTGAAAAGGTGAAAGCTATTTATTTTCCGTGTTTTGCATGCTCAATTTGAATTCGGTACGAAATTAAATGCTCAGGAAACGGGGAAAAGAGAATGAATTCTCGAAGTGGCGAAGGCGGCGGCGGCGGCGGCGGCGACAGCATGCTGGAGAGGCAGAACAAATGTGAACATTTCCGACGCGCGCGAAAACGGTTTTCCGGCCGCTCTGGCGCTTTCGCTTTCTCTTCGCTTCTCAAGTGTGAATGCGCCTTAACAGAACCAAACGAAGAAAATCGATACACGGCGCTGCTGCTGATCTGAGACACTTCACGCAGGACTTGTAGCATGTCTGCTGGCAGTGCGACTGGCTCCGTCAAGAATGCGGGGCAACCCAACCGTTTAATGTTCAACTGTTCTTGCAATGTGCACATGTAAAATTCTGCACATTGAATCATCGCCATGCAACCTATACACGGGGGATGTCTGCAGTGGCCAAGGCTCGTAAGGGCAGAGAGGAAATGTACACCACCAGGATAGGAAACACTGTAGTCGCACGCGTGCCCTTTCTTGTATGTACAGCTGGAATGCACTGTCATGCACAGTCGACATGCACTTTAACAAAAAGCTAAGAACAGTTTTAATGGGGGGAAAATGAAACAGTGGTGGGCTGTACTCACATCTTGTAGTAGAACACCTTGGATTCACCAGTAGAGGCAGTGGGGATAAGGTGCTTGTCCAAGACATCCAAAATGTCCTGGCAGATTTCTTTCAACTCCGTCTCAACCTGGTCACAAGACAAAGGAAGTAATATTCGTCACACACGCAAAGAGTAAATTGCAACACTGTAAAGTACAGGTTTGGAAACTTGAAAAGAAAGTGCAGTACATACACCGCAGCACTGTGCCTGGCTTTACTTTACATTTCAACTATGCAATGCTCCTGACTAAACTCTCCACTCACTACACCACAGCCCATAAATTTAAAGATCAGAATACAGGTGCAACCGTCACCAAAGGCTCACAAGATCACACACTTTTGATACGGAAACCTGAGAGGCAAACAAAAAAAAAAGGAAGACACCAGCTGCCATTATCGATTGCATGTTACTGAGAATGTGTAGCTCTGGGGCTCCAACTAAATTAGACACAGCGGAGAAATGTCAGAGGTGACTTCATGTCAACTAAACACTATAGACAGATGCAATTTAAGAAGGCAGTAGAGGCCCCGCTACCTATTCGGCGGCTTGACGACAGTCGGTCCCAGAAAACAGACAACCCACACAGTGCCAGGAAGACAAAACTCAATTTATTCATTCAGCGATGCGTTTTTAAGTGCTTCGTAGCCAATAGGAGGGCGACAGCAAATAAAAAGAAATGAAGATAACGCAGCAGGCGGGGCAACCTTATCTGAATGCCTCAACATAGATAGAGACAAGCACCACGAATGTTACACCGCCCAGATGACTTAAGTTTGGCTGCTGATTGCCTCCATGATCAAAGAAATAGACCTGCTCATGTTCTCGGTCACCAGCTGCTTGGCTCATGACAGCAGTCTAGAGTGCACGTCCACTGGTGCAGACTCATGTTCACCTGCCTTTGAGGAGGAAATGCCACCACCTTCTAAACTTGCACCTGACTACAGGTGCATACGTCTGCCTCTTTGACACAAGGATGCTAAAATTATTTTTATCTTATTTTGTAACCTACCCTTTCACAACACCCGAGGGCACCGTTTTTGCCATGAATGACACCTGGCAAGTGAGATAACGAGCAAACAAAAAATAAAGATGGCAGAACCGCCTTCGAGCTACCCACCACACCGACTCTCCATGATGTCATAGATTTCAGCAACACCTCTGCTGAGGGACTATGTATTGTTTATGGATAAAAATGAATTGCATTGCGTTCTGAGGGAGTAAAATACTTGACATATCTCGGGAAAGTTTACTAAGCTAATACGGCCAAAACAGAAAAAAAAAGGCAAATCTGTGACATCACAGCGACATTCAGGTGCCCAAATGTTTGCACTGAATAGTACAAAAATGAAACTCTCGACCTTCATTTTCCATTATAGCTACAAAATTAACGATGATAAAGTCCTCATTCGGTAATCTATCAGTTTCAACTGACTTGGTGTTTCACATCAGTGTCTCTTTAAGAAGGGTCATGTACAAAAGTCAAGGGGGTCACAACATGCTTTACGCAAAACTGTGTAAACTTGTCACAATGTGGAAGTAACAGTGTATCAACTTTTCAGCTGCACTGCAAAGCAGATTTCAACGCATTGCAGAAAGATTCACAAAATGATGCCGATTTCACAAGGAAGAAAAGAGAAGGCAACACTGAGGCATCTCTCGAAGCAAGTTCAGACAACCACCTACTTTAACATGCCAAGAAATTGCAATAAAATGGATTTTCTTTACACAGTCAAATGCGTTTTTTTTTCTCAGCTGAATACCAAGAAATTTTTTTTTCTCATGACTTTCCCAAGTTTTGGGTTAGACAGAAATCATGCCAGCCTAAATCTCAGCATAACTACAGCACTTATTAGAAATATGGCATTTTGCCTAGCTAGAAGACAGTGGTACGTCATGCATCACTGCAATTATTTGCATGCACATTACGTTATTTCACTGCCCAATTGAAGGTACCTAAAACGTTTTCAAAGGTAACTTATTTCTGTGCAACTTACAACATAAATAAAATAATAGAACCAGGCCACATTCAGGAACTTACAGAAAATCTGGAAGTCAGAAGCATGCACCATCAGCAATGATACCGAATCAAAATACTGCCGATTCCACCAGCGCAAGATTGGCGAGACATACAAAAACTTTACCAGCCGAAAGATTACAAATCATGAAATTGGTGTGGTCCAGTGGCATAGAGAGGATTTGAAATTCCAACGGTAGTTTTAGCTTGTAGGCAAGCTTGGCAATGTGACGTGGCTCCTGCATTCTGCCAGGTGTGGGCCTTCACAATGCAATCAACGTGTGCTCCAAAGAGATACGAGACTGTGAAAAGTGCTCACTATGAAAGATGCCAGCACGATGACCATAAATACCTCTGTCATAGCTGATTTTCAACAACAATGGCGATGTAGCCTTGGCTCTCTTGAGGGTGCAAAGTGCAGTAATCGCATGCTGCTCCTGAATGACGCTCGAGGTCACTGTGATATAGTTCTGCGACTATATTCCCAGTTAATTACCAAAGTCTATCCCTACCAACCTTTTGTAATTGAAGTGACGCATCATCATCGACCGCGAGCCATATTGTGGAGACAATGGCAACACCACTGGCTTTGGTGGAGGGCTTCTGCGCCACTACTGCCAATGTTATTTTCTGGGGCATTCAAAGCTAGTACTGTTGGGCACCTGCATCTCATTCAGTAGTCATTTGCTTAGTCTCACAATGCACTACAGTAGCTTTCAGTATTACATTTTCTCCTTCCAGAGCTGGCATCATCCAAGGCTTGCTTCGTGAAACTTAAAGAAAAAAATGCACCCGCCACAGCCTGTTTGCAGCAGTAATGTTTATGCATAAAATCCTATGGGACACTGATGGAGAAAGCTTTGTTATGCGCAGGAAATTTCTGTTCGTATTCGTTATGCAGAACTATGAATGCAGCTTTCTTTTGTAATTTGCAACGCAAATTGATAGCCCTTTGTCTTCATCTTTTTTCCAGCTAGGTTTCCCCCAGTTTCACATACACGTAACATCTGATTAAAACGACAGATACTGCCAGCTTCATTCTCAGTGCCTCTGCCAAACTGGATTACCAGAACTGCTGCACCAAGTTCCATCTGACACAAAAACATGCTGTCTCCTTAACTCTAAACTCAAAACGCGACTGAACGAAAAGTGCACCTGAAACCGGGCGGGGCGATAGCCAGCATATCTCGCAAGGCTAGATTCACCTGCAACCTACAACATTGTCCTTCTCCAAGGTTTGGCAACATGACGCACCTGTATCCGGTACTGGCGGATCATGTCGAGGCGGCTCTCCGATCCCTTGTTCTCTTCCTTCTGCTCGATGGAACTGATAATGCGCCAGGAGGCACGGCGCGCACCGATCACATTCTTGTACGCCACTGACAGGAGGTTGCGCTCTTCAACGGTTAGCTCCACGTCCAGGGACGCCACCCGCTTCATAGCCTCAACCATCTCTGCAAAGACAAGAAATGTGCATGCTCGCGGTGAGAATAGGAACTGGCAAAGAAAAGAAATGCCACACACAAATACAGATGGATCTCACCGAGCAAGACCTGAATGCAGCAACGTGCCCATATATCGAACCAACATGTGCTAGCTTTCACGTTGTAACCACCTGTGTACCGCCTAGGAAAGAGTAACAAAAGCTACATCGCAATTTTTTTTTTTTTTTTTTGCAGTTTCACATGTGTCAGCTCAAGTCACCAAAGGCAACACTTTTTTCTGATTGAACCAAAGTGAAACTTTCTTTAGAAAAATGATAAGCAGAATGAAGAATCCAAAACCCCCATCACTGCCTCGTCACTTCTTCAGGGGCAGGGCATCGGTGTGAATGTTGTGTAGCGCAACATTCAGGTTACTGCGACCGTGGTGCAGAGGCTGTTGCAACCCGACATTGTTCTTTTTTCATATTCTGTAAGCATTAAGATACACATAGACTAAAAAATAAACTGACTGCATAATGACTAGGAATTACTGCCAAAGTGGGTGTTTATTCAAGGGCACCTTAACAATTAGCTCACTGAAAATGTTTCTCCAAATCTAAAACTTGTGGAGCTGATTATAGCAATACTGACCTATTATCCAACCAAAATGGCAGAAAATATGGCTTTGCTACATGAATTAGCAAACAATACGTTCCTTGACACATTCTAAGTTTTTAAAGATTGGCTAAATTTCACTGGGTACTACTATTCTTGGTGCATGCACACGACCCACAACATGCTTTTTCCTCAACTTATGTCAGTGTCTCACTTCCAACAGAATAACGATTATTGGCAATGACACCTCATCATGACTGCTAAGGTACAAACTTTTGCTTCCATAATCAAAAATACAAAGATCAAGACAGAAAAATATAGTAACTAAATTTTACAATATTTCCCACGCCTTTTCTAAATTGGCGACACAAGGTCTGCAAAAAAGCATTTTTAGAATGAGGAGGAAGAACCTGAAACTTAATGAACAACAGAAGAACGCCCACATTGCTTAAGGAAAACAAAAGGGCATGTTATAGCTTTCCATATTTCCTCATGTACAAGGAAACAGTTGACGGCCACTGGGCAGGGAAATGTTTCATTCCAATCGCTCGCACAAAACATTGAGCGGGAGAGAGACCGTAACCTGCTGAACGTTCCTGACACCTTGGGAAGGAGTCTGCATCCGACTGTGGCGTCAAAGAGTGGCTACCTACTAAGCGCACGCGAAAAGCTCCACAGCATAGACCTCATGATGTGAGGTGCCACGTTTTTGCCAAAGGACTGAATAAAGAGTACAACATCATCCCATAGCAGATGCAACAAACAAGGTGAACAGTGGACAACCAGAGTGCATCAGCAGCCATATGGGTACCAAAAGCGATCTTCAAGTGCTCTCCCAGACACAGTTTCAAAGTCCCTCCACCAATAATGACAAAATTTTCGTGACTTGGCAAACTCGAAGCTGCAACAGACACCGTTTGTTGCAATGCAGAACTTACCGATTAGTATCAAACAGGGAGGGGAGAAATGATTAAGACTACTCAGTCTCGCTCAATCAATACCTTCGTTACTGCAAAGCAAGCCAACTCTCAAAATTCTGCAAACTGTCCGTTTCACTGAATTATTTTCTCCAACACATATTCCTGACCTTTCTGTCGATGACCACGCAAGTGCTCCAAGGTACTCAAAAATCCCCTCTTGACAATTCCAGATAATCGCCCAGTGTTGTCACCCTCCCTTTCTCAAGGTTGGCCGAAAGCCCTAAGAATTAGTCCCGGCCTACACTGTTAGGGCTCCTAATGGTCCTGAACTGGGCATGACATCGAAACAGAGCCAGCAGCACGAAGTTATGAATGGAGACTACAGCAAAAGTGTTACTCTGATAAAACTTTAAAGAGAGAGAGAGCGCTTTCAATTGATTTTACTAAAATTCTGCATATCAAAGTGTTCATCTTTAACAAACAACTTCAGATCATCTACCTGCAATCAACATCAGGAGTTCGACTACCACAAAAGAGCTTCTTGCTGGAATGTCGACTGGTCCTACTGCCTTCCAGCAACTACAACTACAAAGACGCCGATACGAAGTGGTTCTTTTCTAATGAACAAAAACACAAGGCACAATCATATTGTGAAATTTGGATGAAGAGAAATATTTGAAAGTAAAATAAAAGGGCAGGTTATAACGAACTGTGCACATGGATGGACACATTCAACATTTCAGTCGTTTTCAGGGACCTAGGAGCAAATTAAATATGTCAGGTTGAGCAATGATGGGAATAATACAGTCCATAAAGTTTTGCATAGCATATCAGTTCTGCGGTATCCCACAATGGTGGAAGGATTAAAGGGACAATAAAGGCAAATGTTAAGTAGACGTTGATTGCTGAAATAACATTCCAGATACCTCGTAGTGCTTGTTTCGTGCCAAGGAAATGCTTATTTTGAAAGAAAATCACGCTTTAGTGGTTTGCAGAGCGTTAGTGCACTACAAATCGCCCGCCTCAAAAGGCCTCCTCTTGTAGCGTTTGCCTTATCCAACGTTGGCCGCCTTTATTGCCCGGCAGCCGACAGTACGGTTTCTGCTCTGAAGGGCACATTACAAGCCTTGCCCAAGTTGCGGTTGATCTCATAATCCTCGGTAAGAAAGTGCAGAGAGCACACACACAGATTTCTTGGTTGTTTAGCACACTGTAGCAGAGGCACAGCACTCAGCCACTTCGGCGTGGGCTTAGTTGCAGCACCCATCCATTGGAAAGTCACGTCTGTTTCTTTGCTGCTGTTGCTCAAGCGGCGCACACCATTCAGGCATCCGGCAACATAACAAGAAAGAGGCATTTTGTCGAATTTTTTGTTAGAGCGACTTTCATGAGCGTGCAACGCACCCGCAAAAGTATGCAATAACGAAACTACCACGGAGACGCAACCGCGCGAGCGGAGAGGTGCCCGGTGAAAACGGAATTTTTAAACCACCGGCGATTATCTCCTAGGTAGCACCAAGTTCTTCTTTCCACAAATGAAACAAAAACGCACAAGCAGCACTTTATTACGTCTTGTAATGTACGAAATGTTATTTTTTTATTAGAAGTAGTATGAGTACTACTGATTAATTGTACTCTGGACTCTTGACGTCATCGGGCTCATTCCAAAATCTCCCACTGGTGGCACATGTGTCCTACATTGATCTTAATTTCTCGATTAGTAAAGCACTGCCTGTTGATAATATTGATGTTTTAGGCGTTCTCGAACATTCACCTTTCACTCTGACATAAACTGTTATTTGCCTTTAGTGCCGTTTTAAGAAAGGGAAATTGACAACCACCCATTTGTAGCACGAAGCCAAAGGAAATCCATACAGATTTCGGAGAAAGATACTTAGTTGCGGGAAAATTCGTCTTGGTCCGGGGATCGAACCCGGGAGCAACACCTTTCTCAGGCGGTCGCTCTACCAAATGAACTAACCAGGGAGCTAGCAACTGGCATCGTGCTACAAAGGGGTGGTTGTCAATTTCTCATTCTTAAAGGAGTACTGACACGATTTTGAGACCTCGCAAAAGGGACATTTTTCGCTTCCTTGGTATGCAGTGTCAACGCTGTCCACACACCAGAGTCTGAGAACATGTACAAAATATTTCAATTTGACTGAAGTTTTCGTTGCTCTGCAAGCCAGCCTCACTGCAATGGACATTATCCCGATGAGTCAAGACAGTTTCCCTGAGTTTGCGAGTTCTGCGTCCTGCATGCAGCCTAAATCGTAGAAATCACTGTCAGGGTCACTGGACGACAATTCACTCATCGTTGTTTATGTGCAGCACGAGCAGATGGCGGATTTGCCGCTAGTACGTCGCGAGTTTCTGTATCCCCGTGAAGTCGCACTGCTATGAAATGACACTGAGAACCCGCCCCCTCGAAATCTAAACCGAAAGTCTCTCTTTAAGGTAGCAGTAATTAAAATATATACGATGCATACTCAGGCACCCCAATACTCGTTTTAGGTTTCTGGACACCATTATTTTCATTTATAGCAACAATCCAAAAATTTTTTTAATCCGTGTCAGTACTCCTTTAAAGCTTTGCATACTTCATTTACAAGCAGCCTTTCTTTTTTCTAAAAATACAATTGTACTATCGTTTCATGTGCTGAGACAATCAGATAATGAGGTACACCGTAGTGGGGAATTCAAGATTAACTATGACTGTGCAGAGTTTTTGACGTTGCAGCTAAATCTACATACACCAGCATCATTACATCAAAATAAGATTGTTGCTGCTGGACTCGAACCCACAACTTTGAGTGTGGCCGCTACGTTACTGCAATGGGTGGCATTTCTTTTTTTATTGTCTGCAAAATATAATTTTTGGGGTTTTTAACGTTCCCAAACCACGATATGATTATGAGGGACAATGTAGTGGAGGGCTCCAGAAATTTCAACCACCTGGGGTTCTTTAACATGCACCTGAATGTAAGTGTATGGGCCTCAAGCAATTTCGCTTCCACCGAAAACGCTGCCGCCCCTGCCAGGATTCGATCCCGCGAACTTCAGGTCAGCAGTCAAGCACCATAAATACTAGACCACCATGGCGGGTTGTCTGCAAAATAGCTGCAGACCACTCCATTAGCCAGACTGGGGCTCCGCCTTTGAGGGCATGCAAAGTAACTACCTAAGCAATGTCATCTTGAATAACAAGGTCATGTGGTCATAATATTAAAATTTTTCACCAGTTACATTCACGCAGCATATTCATCTAGTGTTTTTGAGGTTACGATCACAGACCAACCAAGATGAATCGTTCAGACAATGTTTGCAACAGATATCCATTTGTATTCAGCATCGCTGCACAGATATCCATTTGTATTCAGCATCGCTGCGAAGAATTGACAGCGTTCTGTTAAACTTCAGCATTCCTTCTTACATCTGTAATGTTTACTTGTGCTTCCTGTTAAGTTGCAGCTTGGTTCGTTCAATAAGTCTTACAAGAAAAAAAAAAGTGAGTTTGCAAGTCAACAAACTCAACTAAACTTCTGTAAATTTTTATACATAAACTTAAAGGAAATTTTGGAAAGTTGGCAGATATGTCAACAAGCCTTTCGTAAGCCCTAAATAATTATCCCTGTAATGACCAATGTATCACTTATGCAATGCTGTTTTGATACCTCTAAGTTCAGATGTATACATTAAAAACGTGAGCATAGCCGATAATGTGGCACTTTTGATAAGCTGGAAAGTTTTCATTTGTACAGTTCAAGCCAATGAATGAATGTAATATTGAAGTTGCTCCCCAAATATTTCAATATTTTTGTTATTATGCAAATATACTCTACGCTGCCGGAAATAGTGAACAAGATTTTTCAACTGTTCTTGATGTGGAACTCTGTGCATTACAGGATCAAATTTGGAACACTTTTTAGATTCACACAGCGCACTGATGATTCAGAGACCCAATACAACCATGAAACAAGTCACAAATGTTATTTAGAAAACAATGCTATGCAATGTCAATTAAACGCAAGGGACAGCAAGGGCGACAATAGCTGCTGCTATACTACATACCACCAGCTTGATAAGGCGGGCTGCATCAAATGACAATGGCATTGTCTGTTCTAGGTTATGCCCTCGACATTCAGCCTTACTAGCGTTTCTCGAATGCGCTCGTGAAATATATCAACGCTCCCCACGTCAGTAATCAGAACTCGACATGTGAAGGCTACACCGTAGGCTTCCGGAGTTTTTTAACCTGCCGCTGAATCGAAGCTGGCGCGCGCGTTTTCGCAATGCAGCAGCCGGGGTTCGATCTTACGACCTTGCTGAAGCTCGTCAGCCGCGCATATATGCATCTCATTAAAGGCGCATTGGCATTCGCGATGCACATGCGCTGTTTCAGGGCGTTTCACACGCCGCTACTGTCACTTCTCGAGAAGGGTACCACACCTCACACTACAGTACATGCAAAAGAATGATAACTTTCTAACGGAAGCATCCGATGAACACTGGTTATGACGTTTAAACTGACGACCGCACCAGCGTTCAAGCCCTTTTTCGGAAATATTTACACGCACAAATTTCCGGCTACTGAATAAACAGCTCGCCGCGTTCGGACGTACTCCCTAGGCGCTTTTCAATTGTTTATGACCACAGCTAACACCCACGTTATCCGCGCCATACGCGAAAGTATAAAGATTGAGCCTCGCAGCGCGCGTATACTGTGAAACAACGGACACGGCGTGCCTACACACTCCGCCTCGCAGTGAAAGGGGAAAAAAATGGAACCGCTGCCAAGCACTGATGACAGGCGCACTTCCCCCCACGGTGCTTGATGGGTAGGGCGCGTGCACTGGCAGCACGCACGGCCGTAGTACGGACTTTTGATCGGCGAAATGCGGCCGCAAAAGGCGATCGACGAAGTCTGGAACTCGCGTAAGGGCGCTTTCCGTGCAAGCAGGCGCTCTCGCGGTCAGCGAAATGTCAAAAACGGGCATATCGCCAGCGCCGGACAAAGCAGCCAGTGACCTCATCGCAGCCGCCCGGCGGATAGTTCCGCACGCATAACACGGCGCATATATCGCGATAAATTCATAAATTGAGACTGTTCTAGACTCGAAGCGCACGGCACGAAACAAAACCCCCCTTCCGAAGGCGCTCCTGGCGTGGGCAGGGCACCACACGAGACTCTCCCCGTCTCCGGCATTAGTCAACCGACGCGTACACTGAAAAATGAGCTACGCGCAACACCATCCGGTGTTGCGGAGAACCGCAAAAAAACATGCACCGTCCGGCTCCAACATTGCACGAGGGTCTAGCGATTCGTCGTCGAATGAGAAACGAACAACTGCGACCGGGCCGAAGAGGCAAGGTGGCATATAGGCCTAACGTCCAAAAAGGGGACTCGACCACTTTTTGGGAGGGCACCACAAAACGTCGTCGTAGCTCACCGTCATATCGTTCGGCTTGTTCCGCTAGCTTGGCCTTGTACACGTTGTCTTCTCTCTCGGCCATGGCGAACTAGGAAGAAAAGGAGCTGACCGAGTTGTGTGCGGGCTTGGAATAACTTGGAACGCTCTTCAAATGCACCCACACGGAGCAAAAAAAAAAGGTCTGCTCCACCTCCCGGTATCACCAGGCCTAACAACACTTTGCCGCCACGAACGACAAGTTACTCCGCGTCGCCGCACGCACGCACGCACCAGAGTTCCTCAATCGTACAAGTTGCGAAACTCCCCATAAGCCTCATGTATCAAAATCTGAACTTGCCAGTGGCCAAAGTTGCGTAGCTTGCTGATTGTCGCGTCATCTAGTTACCAAAAAAAAAACTAATAAACGCTAAATTTTGTGTTTTAATTTTCCGCAAAGTTGTGCGCGTGGTCGCATTTAGCTAAACAGCAAGCCAGCGCAGAGAGCAACGGTGTGTTTGTTTTTTATTGCTGCTCCCAGATGGCGCGACAATCTGCAGGTTTCTCACAGAATTTGTTATGGGTATGTTCGGGTTTTGGAACGCAGTTTCCCAACTAATGGGATTGCAGGACTCTGCGCACGCACTGCGCCGCAAAGCAAGCCGGTCGTGTCTCAGGCAGCGGCAATGCATGCGCGCGCGCCCGCTCGCCGTGAAAAATAGTCCTCGAACTGGACCCAACCCCCCTTTGCGCGCGGCTTGTCAGGAACCAAATCAAGACATATGTGGCCCGGAGATGCGAAAAAAGACCGTCAATACGGGATCACCAAGTTCAGGGACGCGAGGAATTTCTCGCCGAAGCTGTCACTTCGTCCCTCTTTTATTTTTTATCCTTTAACGTTCCTTCTCTCCTTCCTAGCGCCGGCCGGCGTTGGCCAAACGCAACGCTTCTCTCGGAAGGGTCGATCGGTAGCTAGCGCGCTTATTCCGTGCTTCTTCGAATTGGTTTTTCAGCGGCACTCCCGTTATTCCCGACGCCAGGAAACGTGCCCCTTTTTCTCTTTTTATTTCTCGCGCGCGGGGCTTACACGTTTTGACTGCTAAAATGCACGGCGCATTAACGCCGCGCATGCGAATGGAGCCCGTTTTGCAACGATCGGTTCGATAAGTTCAGTGTTGTTATCGACATGGTACCCCCAGGGGTTGCAAATACATGCTGTTAGCTCTGTGGGGGCTGCACACTGTGATAAAGACATACAAACACACGCATTTTTCGTTTTCCTTGCCGCTTTCCAGCGAGAACTTGCTCCTCGAGAGTTTTTCCTATGCGAGAACATCGTCACAGAAATAACGGGTATCATCCTTTATCAGCCAGCAGAAGCCTTATCCTCTGGAAGGAGAGTGCTGGTCCAAAAACTTCGCGCCTGGAGAAAGTTCACAGATATCTCTGCGATTATTCCATTGGCATGCAGAGGAATCCAATATGCCATCTACAGTTCCAGCAGTCAAGTTAGCAATTTCGTTACAACCAGCTACCAACACCAATGTCACATTGTTTAGAAAACACGCACTAAACTGCACACACTGCAATGTATTTAACAAAGCTTCAGGATTTTTTTTAAGTGCACAACTGCAACTGAAAGCGTGCAGACCATAGGTGGCAGCAAGGAGCTTCGGTTATGCAACTCTAGCTTGAATGCACATGCACAACAGCACACATATACTGTTCGTTCCAAGTACGATGCCTAGGCTGCAGATAAACACCAAGCTTAATCAAGCCAGCACAAAAAGAACAAAGCACACACCCCAATACATGCCCCCCCCCCCCCCCCCCCACTATATTATACAATTTGGGTCTATTCAAAAGGCGCAACCACTTTCAAGGCACTGCTCGTCGTCACACTTTGTCTACATAACCCAGAAAGCACGGACACCATCCATTGTCTGGCCAGGCCAAATCCATCACAAAGTGAAGACAAAACTGGCAAAGAAATGCTCGAGACCTGTCGCATCAAGCACAATTGAAGCAGCTGGTATTGTTTGTCCCTTTGTCAATGGGAACTGTTATTTTCAAGACTTCATCTTTGGACACGCATTCTTCAAATAGCACGCAGCGCCTGGTGACAGCAATGAGGCGTGTACTGTCCTCCATCCGCATTTACAGACAATAGCCTTCAGCAATTCATTACACTATGTACGAGTTCTCCACAAATATTTGAGAGATATCAACACCTCTAGTATTTGACCACCAGTGAATTTCCTCGTGCGAGTGAAAAGGACGGAGATAAGCTGACGGAAGCTAATTTCTTTGTACCACGATGTTCACGCTTTTAGCTGCATGCATTTATCGAAAAAATCCAAAACGTATTCACAGTACTAAAATGATACAAACACTGAGAAGGAACGGTACTTCGACAGCATAGCACATTATTGCACAGAATTATGTCAATGTGAGACTGTACACAGAGCTGCTTACTAAAACAGCCATTTGCTCTATGCCTCTTACAAACACTGGAGTATGGCTTTTCTTTTGGTTATTTGCAGCACTACCTTGTGTGTCCCTTGATATCTTCCTGAAGAATTCATCCTCACCCTTAATTGATCTCTTTTCCGAAACTGAAATGGCACATTTACCTGCATTGAAGATTTGCCCAATGAATCGCTGTACCAGTTCGAGTGAAGATGAAGTGTTAACTGCACATGCTGGGAGCTTCTCTTTTGCACATGGTTTCAACGGGAGAATTGCTTCTACATTTTTGGCGCCATAATCTAAGTGAGCTGTGCTTTAATACATGCACCACATGAATGACTACACCAATGCTATTTGGATAACCACCTAGCAGTAGACCTACTTTTACAATCATTAAAAAAGGTCAAATTTTCAATGGTGCATGTAATTCAGAGGGAACTGTTGCCAACAAGCTCAAGCAAACTTCAGCAAAGGTCCATTCAACTTCGCATTTTTCACAGCACCTATGGCTCATCTTTGATCAAAGTGCACTTCAGCTAGGACGGAACAGAAAGAAAAAAGTGAGACAGAGTTTCTTTGTGTCTCGTCCTAACTGCCACACAGTATGATGAAAAATGAACTCCTACCAACTCGCCCAGGTTTGTAAGCCGCTGGTTCATGTACGCTTGCTGGCTGTTGTGCACACCCGCCAGCACACGGGTTGTGTGCCACGCCCCCCGGTGAATGAAAAACCACACAAAGTTCGCCGCCGCTGAGAGGCTCCTAAATCAGCACTTTTATTCGCTCGCTTATTCAAATTAAAACTTATTTACACGTACGGCCGTGCAAAGTGGCGACGCGGCTGTAGCTCTTGTCTAGACTAAGTTCTTGACTGTAGTCACCTCAGGCACAACCACCTCCTTCCTCTACTGAGGTTGACTTTTCAGACGCCGCACAGTCCACAATACAAGAACGATGCGAAGCGGGAAGGGTGGCGCGGGAACAGGTTATCCGTGGTCGAGAGATGTGTTGCGCGCTACGTTTGTCTTCAGCGTCTCCCTGCTGTGGCCTTGCTTGGAAGTCACAGATGCTAGCAAAATCGTTATGTCATCCGGTTTTCCCCCTGCAAAAGTAAAATGGAAGATTCGTGCAGTTAAAAAACATGACAGCGCCACACCTGAGCAAATGTCATTTCGCATCAATGAATACAAGTTCCACATTCCACGCAAATATGTACAGTGCTCATGGATTGAAACAGAATTCAGAGCACATACTTTCGTTTCCACCATCTTCATTTCATGGTGTATTGTCGTAATTTCGCCTCAAACACTTACATCTGAGCCAACATTAACTTTAGCGGTCAGATTTCTAGCAACACGACATGGCTATCTCTAGCAATTGAGCATTGAACTAAAGGTTTTATGATGTAGTGTTTCAATCCGTGAGCACAGTCCATCGGGCTTGCAGTGTAAGCCTTGTACTCAACAGTGTGCGCAGATTCGTGGTGAAATGGACAGGCAAGTTGAGACATTGGTGTTGTTGTACATTATGCAGCCCCAGTAGGAAGACTTAGCTACTAAGAGTGCATGATAAACCATGTGGATTGGTCTAAGCATTGCCGAAAAGCCACCTTACCATTCTTAAAAGGAGGCCTACTAAGGACAACACGGAGATAAGCACTTTGGCATAGAGGTGCGCATAGATTTGGCTAGACCCAGAAGCCAGCACCCTGACACAACCGGGCATTTGACTACACTGCGCAACATACATGCATCAGCAAGAGAGGAGGTTGGCAGGGTTGTTTTAAAAAACACGCAAGTTCACTTGGTGAATGTCACACGCAAAATGTACACGAAATCCCACAAGCGTGCAATTCTTTACTGCATTGGCGAAATGCTCACATAGGTGAACATGCGGCTTCAGTCATCTTGCTGCCTATTGTCAGACCCTGAATTGTGTAGTGATTACAAGATATTATTACAAGATTACAAGTGTTGCACCTAAATTCTGAACTGTGTAATGATTACAATATATTACGAACAGTGCACATGAGAAGTTCTCGTAACCTGTAACGTCATCTAACAGTTCTGCAAGGAAATGGACTCTCAGTCCTACTGAAGCTTTTTTTTTTCTTTCTGTGTAGCATCCGTAATGCCTATAAAGTCAAGCCCAAACACATTGAATCTAAACGTAATCGCAAAGTATCGAGATATACTGGCAGTCTGATACAAAAGATTTAACCTCCAGGTAGTACGCTTCGCTGCAAGTTAATTCTGCTGTTAGTTTCCCTCACCGCAATGCACGGCTGTACTGCACCAAAGCTTCCTAAGGAAATCAGTTATTAAGCGCAAAAATAAGGCCATTCCCACATGGGCCATCCATATTTTGAGGCATGTACCTTGCTTTATATTGTTGTCCATGGCATGTAGCAATTCCCTTCAGACTCAATGCCTTCTTTGATGGCATCAGCCAAAAAATATGCCGCTCTGTCGGCACAAATATTTCTTATGACACCAGAGATAATTGCGGTACAGTTCCTGTGGAAGTGCGATGCATAATAATCCTCAAGTTTAGTCCAGAAGCCTCTTATTTCCAGGCCAGCCACTAGTGAGCCTATGTTTCCACGCGAGAATCACTGTGTAGTATTCCAATTCAAATGAAGTTATGACTAGAGCTGTGCACGGGCCGTATTTCCGAGCCCGAGCATGGCCCGGGCCCGCGAACTTTGTCGAAGGCCCGCCCGAGCCCGACGGCAAAGGGCTGCGAGCCCACCCGGCCAGGCCAGACGTACGAAAACAAAATCCCGGGCCCACCCTGGCCCGGCCCGGCCCTGGCCCGGCCCGGCTTTTTGAAGGTTCGCTGCGAAAATAAAACATCGTGTTCCGGTAATTTGGCATTTTATTGAACATATCAAATATGATCAAACGACACACGACGAACAGTCTCTATTACACAGGTTACAAATTGTCGTGCAAAAGCAGCAAGCAGTCTAACGATTCCGGCTTCAACGAAGTGCGGCGCTTTTGCTATACAAGTAGACGGCCTCATGCCAGCAACAATGGAATTCGCTCGCCGAAGCCATCACGTGTACGGGGTATGCCCATGCACGGCCGCTAGCCCATGTAGGCGTCAGCTTGCACGAAGGCGATCTACATCGGGTCGCTCGTCGCTGTCGCGTGCATTTTCACTCATATGGGATTTGACCTTAAATTTAACGCAAACAGTCGCGTGGCACCGTCACTAGCTCTGGTGGTGTTACTTCTCTGTTTGTCGGAGTGCAGCAGAGGCAGTGCTTTACCTGCTCCCCTTTTGTTTAAAGTAGCGAATGTAAAGGAAATGCAGTAAAGGGCGCTCGTGGAAAAGGCGCTGTATGCGTGCTGGAAAACAATTCCCGCTTATCCTCTATATTTCGGGTTTGAGTCAGGCTTTGCGCCGGGCCCGAGCCCGGCCCGATAAAACTCCAGGTAGCCCGAGCCCGGCCCAGACCCGAGGTGAAAATACATCGGCCCGCCTGAGCCCAGCCCGCGGGCCGGGTCGGTCTCGGGCCTTCGAGCTACCCGGAGCCCGTGAACACCTCTAGTTATGACCCCCCACACCTGCACACCTCTACTCTCTACCTAGCACAGGGAAGACACGTAATGGCATCAAACGAGCACACACAGTAACAGAGAAAGGAAGCATGAAATCTCACCGATGGTGTCGATGCCATTGTCACGTGCCCGAAGGGAAAACGGTGACAAGTGAGCTTCGTCAAACGCGAGCCTCCTCGCCTGTAGTGCCAGAGAGTTCACCGTCTGCTGAATGCTGTCAAAGCTTGTGTCCTGGAAACAAAGCAAGAAAACACAAAACAAATAATGATGCATGAGTACAGTGGAACCTCGTTAATGCGTACCTGCCGGGAACGACGCATAACTACGCACTAAACGGTAGTACGCATTAACCACCAAGTAAAAATTTGCATCTCCTCGCGTACGCCATCGCCGCCAGTAAAGGAATATATACAGTGCCACAGCAAATATTGCCTAAACTACCCACTGCAAAGCCTTTTATTTGTTTTTGCCAAAGTGGAGAAAAGATTCTGGCACTCTCGCACGACCGTCCGGTAGTGCCGATAGCGTGTGGTGGCGACGCCAAGGAGCATTTCAGAACTATTACAGGGTCCGGCATATGCAGTGACCGACATAGCGACGGAACGGACAGTGTCGGCTATATGTGCACATGTGTGCGTCTGTACCGCAACCTGCTACTAAACGAAAACTGACACAGTTTCAGTGAAATGCGGTACGGCTGCGTGGAGCCGATTGTCTCCTGGCTAGTTGCGTGCAGCGCGTGGCCTTCTCGGCTCACGTCGTCACTGCCGGGCCGCTTGCTGCACTGCACGGGCGCATTTGTTGTGGGAGTGTTCTTCGTACACACTTCGCTCCAGACTGTGCGCAGATGCGGCGAGTAGCTTGTTCAGTTAACGCGGCGATGACGAACTTCCTGCAAGCGATGCCCACTGTGCGAGGCTCTAGCGGTGCTGGCAGCGAGAGGGAGTGCGTTTGGGTGGTCGCCCAATAAAAGCATGCAGTATGGTTACAACAGCGCTACGCTTGCTGTACGGTACACGTACGCTTAGCGTGATAGCGTCAGTGCAAAGAGGTTTTTGTCACCCGCGACCAGCAACGCTGAACTCCGCAACAGCGAGCTGCTTTCGTTTCTACAAAGCGGCGCGCGCTTGAACACGGCCCTGCACAACGAGGCGGCAGCGCATTCAGGGTGTCGCCTATTAAAAGTGTGCAGTAGGCTTAAAGCAGTGCTGTGCCGCGCGCGTGCCCGAGCAGATACCTGAAGAAACTTATTGTGATAGGGTTGTCGGCAATAAGTCATGCTAGTGCGTTCGTCGTCGGCCGCCGCCTCACCTTCGTTCTTTCCCGGTGCTTACTCGCAAAAGCGTCGTCGCAATCGCGCAGAAGTCGGAATTAGCGATCGACCGATCTACGCACTTCTCGAAGGTGGAAAACCTTTGGCGGCACATTGGGGGGTCGGGAAGTTCAGTGGTGCAGTAAAATTTTATGGCACAAAAAAATTATCGCGGCACGCAGGGTACGCACTAACCGGTAGGCGCAGGACGAAGCACTACGGCTTAAGCGGTCAGCGAATGCATTAGGCTCTATGAGACTCGGTCGGGGATTCATCGCAACTACGTTTTAACCATTAGCACGCTTAAAGCGGGTACGTATTAACGGGGTTTGACTGTAATGTGATAAACAGAAAAAGGAGAACACCTACCACAAAAGATTCAGAAAAAAGTTCAGGAACCCTTCCCCTATCGAGAAAATAGAGGCAAACAAAGTTTGGCGTATGTGCGCCTGACCGAATACTTTTCTATCATTATTTTTCTTTCTGTCCTCGGCAGAAGTGAAACGGCTCTGATTGGTTGTTGGCATGCCGGGAGGGCGCACCTAATGACTCACGTGCCGGCACTGTAACGTGAGGTCATGCGTTCATATCCAGGCAACAGTGAAATGTGGCAACTTGAAATGACAAGTGAATTCGATAAAAGATCAGACTGCAATATCAAAAACAGCTGATTGGCAACAAGCCCACGATCAAGAGAGATTAAAGCACCTTCGAGGCCCACATTTCGCATCGGGTTTTTCGTGTACGACAACGGCGCCACAAAAACCTAACTTCTAACAAGTTTCACCTGAAAAGCTGTTACAGCTCCCATGACGGCAGACCTTGGTTACATTGACAACAAGGCTCGGGTCAGAAGAGCTGAGACGTCATTTTTAAAAATTACTTTGTGGTCGGTGTTCTTCTTTTTGTTTTTCTCATGATTCCTCCCAACTAGAGGGGTTTCCATAAAAACCTCAACTTCCCGCATGATCAACATAACGTTAACATAACATTAACATGCACCATAAACATGTCATGGAAAGAGTCATAATTGTCACTGCAAGAAGAGCAAGATACTAACAGCGTATGAAATGAGTTGATGACAGCACTTCAGTGCACGTGTTTGTAGCATTCCTAGCACTTATTGCGTCCACATTTCCTCTTACGAAACGCTTGCAAACTAAAAGCGTGTTGGGGGGCCTATAAAATGCACTTATCCTTTCAAAAAAAATTATTTTCCCCACACATCTCACACAAGTATCCACACTAATATCGTAGGCATCGCTGTCACTTTTAAACCGAAATGTGGGGCAAGAAACGCGGTGACAACGGAATGTAGGAGCCGAAGGAGGTATGTGGTGTGATATCCCTGTGTAGGAAGGAGACCGCAGCATGCCAATTCAAAATTTCCTCATCAATGTAAAAGTGAACCTGCCACTACGAAGGGTGCTCTCTGCAGCTCAGTCACTCCTACACTGCTGTGCACCATCATTAGATGTAAAAAAAATATCTTTGAAGTACCCTAAGTTGTGCAAGCTCGTTCACTATCATGTTCTCCGGCAAGTTGTCGAAGAGGCCGTCGGTAGCCATCAAGATCAGGTCCCCTTCTTGGACGGGAAAGGAAGAAGTATCTGCCGACTCAGGGCTGCAAAAAAGGAAAAAAGAAAGCGACACTCATTTATCTGGCCACATAATCATACAGTGTATCATATAAAGGGCACTAGAAATCTTTCATTTGCTGGAGCTGTCACCGCACCTCGTACTGAAATCCCTGCGGAAGTTGTAGCACATTAGGATCCCTAATATCCCACGTTTGGCAGCACTAATTAAGATGTGGAATATCTGCCACGGCACTCAAGGAATGCTTCACAAACCACACTGGCTTCTTAACTCCCAATTAAGGCTGTGCACATGTTGCTTGCACAAAAAAAAACAGAGCCATGCTTTACTAAGGAAGGAAATGATATCTGGAGTTATAGTGTTTATTTTTTTACCAAATTATAATAAGAAGCACCGTTACAGTATATGTATTTTCTGTGCAGATTTTAAAAGTGCAATAATATTTTCTGTGGCTCAAATAATTATAGACATAATTAAATGTTGATTTTATTGTGAAAGGTACTTCACAGCATAAAACATTCAAGATGCACAAAATTCTGAAATAGAAAATCAGCACAGAATACTTCAGTCTCAAATCAAAGCATTCAATCTTGTAGTACATTTGGCTTACAATAATATATCGCAAGTGAACAAACAGTCTTACAGGCATGGCATTGTAAACCACAAAAGTGCTGTTCGTGTTTTTTTTTGGTCATTACAATAGAAACGGAATCTGTGACCATGCCTGAATTTCATGCCTTTTTGATTCTACTTCAAGACTCGTATTCAATTAGAAGAATTTTACTACTGAGGCAATCCTGCAAAATACGTGGTTCCGTTCTCACCGATGATCAGAGGAGAAACTATCAACTTAATCCACAGCTGCGTTTTGACGACACAGACTAGCAGGGTTCCCCAAAAATGGAGCCCTAAAGAAAGGCCTATACGTATTTTGTTGCACATAACCCGCACAAAGAAAATACAGAAAATTCGGTGCTAAAGTAGAGACGAAAAACGCAAATTCTGGTGTGCAACGTGGCTTCACAGCCGTGCTTTACAGCTAAGCGGAAAAGCTAGCGTTACGACAATATGCGGGGATCGTTTTTTAGAAAATTATCTGCAATTAGTTGTTGAGGGTGTAAGTTATACGTGAGAAAATATGGCAAAGCGGCATTGCCCAAAGGCCACCTCGCCCAACAGTTCCCGCAATCGCTTCTCACATTGTTGGAAATAATTCATGGCGACGAAACGGCACTTTCTCAGCAGAAGCTGTCTATCAAAACCATTGAATCTGTAGGCAATTACATGCCATGAATGGAATAATTAGCAGTGTGCGTGCCTCAAAATATGGATGGCTCACGCAACAAGAGTCTCCGTAATCACAGATTTGCTTCGCTGCGTCAAAGCCGTGTAATGCAGTGAAGCTTATTACCAGCTGAAATAACCATCATGCAGTGAAGCCTAGCACCTGCTGCTTGTGTCCCTTATAGAGAATTATTCTGTTATCCTTTCAATGTACTTGCATTCAATTGTACCAAGGAGCAATAAATGTACCTTTCAGTATGTTCGTACTTGTGCGCATGATGTCCTATGCTCCTAAAATCTCCACAAACTTAAGTTAGGAAGCCTCCCCCCAACCCAATATTCATGCTCCTGGCATCAATAGAGAGTTTTAGCTTAGCGCGCACAAACCTGTACGTACGCAACGGCCTGCGCGCTGCGTACGTTAGAGTTGAGGCTCTCTCCTACATTTTTAGTTTACCGTACGCAACAACCGAAACGTGGACAGCGTCTAAGCGTCAGCACCTTCGTCTCGGCGTGTTTTTCTGCGCCATCTAGCGGCTAAGAAATAAACTACAATAGCCGATCATAGCTGACACAAGTCAATGCACCAGACAAGGCAAGATTTTACGATGGCGCAAATTTTGTTGAAGTGATCTGTGGTGAACGGTGACGGTTGGTACGACTTCTACGAGACGAGCAGCAGCAAGGGAGGAAAAATGCCTTCCAGCATCCTTTCGAATCAGCGCCTTTTGGCCACTCTTTCATTGGAAGAGATAGACGATTTGATGCTCACAAACCGAGAGCGGTGGCTTTAGAAGGGCGACTGCAGTCTCGACGACATCGAAGATCACTGTCCACTGCACTGGGTCCGCGAACGGATTCAAGCTACTCACGTAGACAAAGAGCTCCAAATCGAGGGCAATTCCGAAATGGACGCGGGATTTATTCGCTGCCATGACCGCCGTGCCGCTTGTGCTGCTGTCGGACGCAGCCATTTTGCTTGTCTCGACCGGTCGAGATCTCGCGAGAGAACCCGTAAGGTATGCAACAGCCGTAGCGGGCGCAACGTAAGCGCCGAGATCTAGCGTGCGCATCTCTTGCGCGCGCAAACGCACACATCTCTCTTAGGTTCAGCGCATGCGCAGTCTTGCTCTCTCTCACCCGTTCCGTGCGCAAGGCCGTTGCGCGCGCTACACTAAAACTCTCTAATATTGCCAGGAGCAAGAATACCACACACACACGCACAAATACCACACGTCAGGAAATGTGCAATACTTTGCAGTCGTGATAATCATAGCCCGAAGATGCCAAACACAATCCAGTGTGACCCAGCAACGATGGGGTCAGTCACAAGGGAGAAAATTTTCTCTTGTGAAGTCTTTGGAAGCAAGTGTGCAGAGACAACGAAACTTGCACATCTTTATTTAAAGGGACACTAAAGGCAAGTATTAAGTCGATGTTCCAGAAATGTCGCAGTGCTTGTTTCGAGCCAAGGAGATGCTTATTTTGAAAGAAAATCACGTTTTAGTGGTTTGCAGAGCGTTAGTGCACTACAAATCGCCCGCCTGAACGGGCCTTATGACGTAGCAGTCGTCGTACCCAACGTTGCCTGCCTTTACTGCCCGGCTGCCGACTCTACAGTTTCTTGTGCAACAGCGACCATTGACTTTGCCAAGACGCAGCCACGAGCCACTCCTAGACACTATAATTCACTGTAACGGAGCTTAGCTTGACCAGCAGCAGAAGTAGAGTATCAACAGTGCGAAAATATCGAGAGCCAAGCACACGCAGCAGTATGCGATACGGAAACTACCACCGAGATGCGCAGCTCGGCCACCGAGACGCGCAGCTCGGTGAAAACGGAACTTTTGAGCCCCTCGCACCGTTCCCCATGTCAACGCCAAGAGGTTCTTTTTTTCTATGAATCAAACAGAAACGAACAAGCGGCATTTTATTGCGTCTTGTGATGCACGGAAGGTTCTTTTTTTTATCGCAAATAGTTCGATTAGTAGTGCAGTGATGTGATTGACTGAAGCTGTTTTGGAGCAGGTTTTTGGAGCAGCAAAAAGTGCGTTTTGGAGCAGGTAAAAGGGCTTTTGGAGCAGCCAAAAACGCGTTTGGGAGCAGGGAAAACAGCTTTTGGGTCAGCTAAAAGCTCACTGCCAAGGGGAAAAATGAACCGTGTCAAGCAAAACAGTCAAATAAGGGAACTGTTTTGAAATAAAAAGTTTTGTCCAATGATGGCTGTTTGCATAACACCATTGGATCACCTAACAGCCCCGTAAGCGTAAACATTAGACAAGGGTGTCAATGCAGGCTGCCATTGGCGTTGCGGTCTTATAATGGCTTAGAGTGGCCAAACTAACAATGCAGGTAGGGTGTAGAATCTCGGTGATACGAATCTGAAGGGGGAACGACAATATTCGTATCGCCCAAAATTTGGTATCATCAAAAGACTAGCAATACCTGTTTTCAAACCACGATATACGCACAAAATATTAATTTCTGTCAAAAGAACTCGCGTATGCCTTTCTGGGACACACGTGAACGGACAAATAGGGGACGGCGCAGCTGGCTGCCGCGAAAGCGCGCGTCAAATCTTCGCATGAGGCCAACTGAAAACTAAGTGAAGTCCGCTCCACCATAGTGACAAGCGAAGATCGACACGGAAGCCGAAAGGCTTCGTGCCAGGAGCGTAGGCAGAAATTTTTGTCTTGGGGGGGGAGGGAGGGGGGGGGGGGGGCGAGGGGACGGCACCTCCTTGATTTGAGGTGGGGGCCGGGCAGGCAGATGTGGTCAAGTGTCATTTTGGGCTCTGTATGCCATAGCAAAAAAAATAAATAAATAAATAATTTCGGCGGGGGCGGGGCGCCCCTCCTGGCTACACCACTGCTTCGTGCCTTTTTCTACGACTATATAGCCTTTAATCTACCGCTGCGTTAGCCGCGTACCTTCGGAGCTCGTAGTCGCTATCGATGATCGCGTTGATAGCAACCGTGGTTTCGTGCGCGGCGGTTGCGGCAAACGGTAGTTCCGTTTTCAATCCGCCTGTGCTGGCTGCGCACGTGCCTTAAAAGCTACGTTCTGCGTCGCCTGTATTGCTATCTATAATCGCATCTGCCGCTGTTTTGTCCGCGGCGTTTGCGGGAAGCAGCGCCACTTGGACTGGGTGGGCGTTCGACGCACGCGCACTTTCGGAGTCCCGTCAGTTTCGTCGTCGCCATACATGATAGTGTAAAGAGCGACTGCGGTTTCGCCCACAGCGGTTATGGCAAACGATAACCACAGTTCTGACAGTGTGCGCACTGGCCGCGCGCGTACTTCCGAAGCTAACAGCATTCTGCTCTTGGCCGTCGCTCGACGGATTCAGTACCAAAGTTCGTATCACGCGCCGCGACGCGGAAAAGTGTTCGGAACATCCAAATTTCGGCCCATTCGACACAGTGGAATTCGGCTGGGAAATTTCACGAATTCGTATCAGCCGGTTACGTTTACATCAACGCCTCCTAAATTGGTTTACTTGGGTTCGCAAAGAGCCTGGATCGGATTGGGTTGCAATTTTTGTCATGTCCAAATATGTCTGATATGCAGGTCTTTGGAGTTTTCAGTACACTTGCTGAATTCCGATGCGTCTTCGTGGCCTCAATGTGCCTCTTGTGTAGAATGTCGCTTTATCGCTGCAAAACCATGTTATTTCTGCTGCGTAGCTACCCCTAACCGTGGTCAGCCGCAACCGTAGTCAGCTTAACCACGGTTAAGGTTGTCCGTGTGACAGGGGTATAACACTCGTTCGAGTAGCGGAACTTAAAAATGGGTGCAAAAATAAGACAGGCGTGGACGTTCGCTGTACTAACTGAAATTTTACTTCTATGTTGCTGCGGCGGTGCGGTCACACCAGCTCGCGGCGAGCCGCTCCTTCCAAGATGCATTTTTGGGGGGTCACGCCAATTTGCAGCAGTCTGGAGAGGGTTATGTCGGTTATGATTATGTCCCCAGAAAGCGCCGGGCAGCGTGCCGAAAAAAATGATGCACAAACACATTCCTCTCGCGGCACGAAAATTTTGCCGTGCGGCAGCTTTGGAGTGTCGCGTTTTGCCGCCGGCGGCGCGCTGCGCACATTTTTCCGCTAGTGTGCTTATAGTTTGGCGCAGTTTTGGCGCAAAACAGCGGAGATGTAGCAGGATGTAGCAGTTTTCACGTCTTGGCGCAGTTTGGCGCAATTGGCGCAGCTATCACATCACTGGTAGTGGTTAATTGTAATCGGGACTCTTGACGCCATCGGGATCATTTCCAAAATTTCCCACTCGTGGCGCACGTCATGTTCTACATTTACCTTAATTTCTCAATTACTAGAGCACTGCTGTTGATACTATTGACGTTTTAGACATACTCACACATTGACCTTTCACTCTGACATAAAATTGTTATTTGCCTTTAGTGTCCCTTTAAGTGGAAGTTAAGGACGGCTTCGAGAGGAGGATATTTTCATGACAGCATGGGCTATTAAGCCTACATGATCAGGCTTAGCAGTTATCCCTTTGTGTGTAAAACCAAATTTATTTTTTTTTAAGAAAGAAAAGAATATTGTAGAGAGACATCTTCTCAGCTGCTTACTCGTGCATAGCTAGAATAATCGTAATAAAATTGTGCCATCTACACTATGCAACACCTGCGGCTGAACTGAGTGTTTTGCAGCCACCCCTAAGGAGCTGCGAACGATATCTGTTGGCAACCCCAAGTCTAGACAAAGTACACATTGACTAATTCCTGACACACGACACACTTCATACAGTAGACTCGTGACAACTCAAACTTTTGGTTTGCCCAGTATGTTTTCAAGGTATTTTAAAGCTACTTACCATAAATCCCAAGCAAGCGCCCCCCCTTACTGTGAAAGATAATCCGACAGGATTTGGAGGGAGGGCCCTTGCTCGGTCGCGCATCAAAATTCAAGATAGTGGCGAAAGAGCCCCTAAGGATAAAAAATGCACACCCGTGCATCTAATGAAATGCTTTATTGAGTACGCATGCATTCACTGTTTCCAAAACAGTGAATGAAACAGTGAAAATGGCAGAAGGGAAGGGTGGGGGGTGCTTGCTCTGTCATTGGCGCATATTTCAAATCTCTCGAAAAAAAGGAGGGGAGCGCTTGCTCAGGATTTTATGGTAATTTAAACTGCTCCATCGCGTTAATTTGGTTAATTCATACTTTTTTCCTTGTCTGTACCAGAAAATATGCACACTAACAATCCTGTCTTGATCGAGGAAGAAAGATTTTTAAAAAGTGCAGGACGGTCTGGATTTGACTTATCGCGTGCAGAACGCTTAAGTCACTTTCACCGTACTACAGTGGTGTCACGCGAAAAAGTGTACTAAGATTGGGAAGGGGCTACTAGACATCACGTGACAAAACACACTCTGTCCTTTACACAAGCGTGCATGCATTGCATAGCGAGTACCAGTACAATCGTGCTTACTGTAAAAACATTACTGGCACTCATTGAGAGCTGTCTATGATGTTGCAAATAAAAATGCACGCCAGTTTTCTCTTGGTGCGTACCCCCACCCCTCTTTTAGCCCCCGCTTTACAAAGCTTTTGAATTTCGAGGCCCCCAGGTTGGCACGTGCCGGATTTTCTTACATATAACACAAAATATGCAGAAAATCTGGAGTTAAAGTCAGGGTGCGGGTTATATGGGAATTTCGGTGTGCAAGTTGGCTTCACGGCACAGCTTCACGGCTTCACAGAAGGCGGCCTGGCGGCAATACGTGGAGATTTTATTTTCTTAATTGTATTTTTCCAGTTTGTAGTTGGGGGTGCTGCTTATATGGAGGGCAGGTTATATGCGAGAAGATACGGTATGTAGGGGGGGAGGGGGGGTGAAACGCTTTGAGGCCGCTATGACATGTAATCCTATGGCCCTGTGGCCTGCATACTTTTGACCACCTGTGTACGTATTTGCGAATGTTTTACTAAAACAAGTCTGCGAATGTTTTATTAAAACAAGTTGGCATGTGGCCCCGGGTTATATTTATGAGAACTTCTGATAATACAAACGAAATCTTGGGGTCCCTTCGAGTTTGAATTATCGAGAGCCTACTGTGCTTCTACATGCCTCTGACAAGCTGTCATTTCTTGCATATTGTTTCTATACCCCAACAAAAACACAATTCTCTACATTTATTTTGACATCATACAGTTGTCGCTAGAAGCTCTCAAACAACAAGCTTCTCTGTTCCCTCCTGATCCTTCCCGCACATTGAGAACATAAAGAATGAGCGCAGCACCTGTCGCTGAGAACAAACTGGCTGACGCCTGGTGGCGGCAAGCACAGCTGGAAGGGCGTGTTGAAGTAGTGCTGCTGCTCCTGCGACCGGTGCACCACCTGGCCCCGCCGCACAACCAGGAACCCGCTGTCGCCGAGGTTGGCAGAGTAGAGGATGCGCTCGACACAGTTCAGCACGAGCACGCATGCCGTGCTGCTCCCTGCGTTGGCAAGCCACTCACGTTTCCCACAACATCCAAGCGCAAAATCCTGCCATCATTTATCATAATCTTTAACCTGACACAACCGTGCAAGCCAACTGAAATAATGTGAAGACATCTAACAAATGGTTGCAGGGGCCGATGGCCTGTCAAGCTCAATGTAAATTTTACCATACAGTTTCCCACAGTATTTACTAGAGGGAGCTGTGGTGCTACAATCGTTCAGCCACCATGGGAATGATGGATAGTACATGGATTTGCATAACCTTCAAGCTTGTGGCTTCAAACCAGCACATCAGAACAGAACGAAAATGAAAAAAAAAATTGTGTTGACCGGAGCAAAGCTGTAAATGAAACATCATTTATTATATTGTTTCAGAGTGAAAATATTTTTTATTGATTTTTGGTTCAAGCGAAAATTTGGCAGTCAGGAACAACCGAGGTCATGCAATGTGAGCATTAATGCATATCTCAGGCAGGGATTTTAAATTAAAGATGTGTTGAAATTTTGGGAAGAACAAAAAGAGCAGCACTCGTAGATGTATATAACAGAAGTGGTCCCTGGTGTGCCAGCCACACAGGCCAGCATGGAGAGGGAATTCTCGATGGTGAAGTTTGTTTGATCAGAACAGCAGTCTCGCATATCACACGATGACGTGCTGCTTCTGAGTTCATGCTCACTCCCTTGACTCAAAGCATTCAGCCTGCTCAGAGAATTCTTAACTCACTTAAGAGGAAAAATACACACTATGTTTTTATTGTTACTTTAACTTAAATTTATTGTATGTAAATAAAAACTATTACAAACAGTTACGGATCATTTCTTTTTTTTTTTTTTTCGTTATGGAGCAGAAATGGAATGGAACTTTTTTTGGTGGAACAAAACTAAAACCAAAAACATTTCGTTACCACACCCTGCTTCGTACACACTTGTGGCTTTGTTTATTGTTGTGTTATGGCATTTGTTTCAGATAATATAATGGCTCGTTCTGAACATTGTGAGCTGATATGAAATGGCGAGCCTAAACGGGTCAAGGTGCTGAAGTTGGACTGCGGAACTTTTGCAGAACTTCGTGAAGTTGCGACAAAGAGGCTGCAGACCACACGGAGTTGAAGGAATGAATCTTAAGCAAATCCATGTATTACCCATCATTCCCATGCTGGTTGAAGCGCCATGCGTTGCAGCTCGTACATGCACTAGCGCCAGTTTTCCCTTTAGTGTACTATTATGAAACTCTGTGGTTTTTAAAAGACACTACACACTGTCAGCACCACGTCAAAAAATTATTGATTTTTATGATTATCATTTAAAGATCAAATTAATTTATTCACAAAGCCATTTGCAACAAAACTTCATATGAGTTAAATTTTTTATAAATGAAAAGTATGCACTGTTACAAAGGTATGGGTTTATTTGCAGTATGAAAAGACGTGCAGGAAGCTGTACTCATTAAGGCACAATGCCCAGCAAGCGAGATGGGTGAGGATCCCAATAAGCCCAACAAGTGAACCACGGTCAGACGCTATCATGAATACTTGAGGAGAACTTCTTCTTGGCCTAGCTGGTATTGCTTACTGTTTGACATTTCACCACTAGTAAAGACAACACACACAAGAAAGACATAAACATGACGACATGGGCGTCGTGTTCAACACAATCATGAACTTTGCTGCCGTGAAGATATGAACGGAAATTGTGAACGACGAAGATGACTGCTAGGCACTCCAGGTTGGTAGCACCACGATTTTCTCGGCTCAGACCTGAGCAAGCACAGCTCCACAACCCAAGCCACTTCAATATGCAGCTCAGTCAAAGCCTTTGCATTAATACTATAGAAGCAATGTTGCCAAAGCTTCATGGCTGGTACTTAAGTTTTCTATTAACAGCCTTGAAATGTCAGCTCAGCTGATAATGTGCGCAGCTGGTGGTTAATGGGCATGACATATAACACACACCACAGCCTGCGAGATTATCAAAATTTTTTGACGTGATTCAGAGGTGCCACACAGGTCCTCAACATTCTACCTATTTTCCAACAACTATTTTAGCTTCAGTACAGAAAAAAAAATGCATCTTTATGCAATCTTTTTCGGACACATTCATTCTTATTTCGAGTGCAGACTTTGCACAGATGTTGCAGTCATTTTGGCTAACCGACGTTAGGCTTTTATGCATCTCTTTGTTGCAGTAAGAGTCACCAATAGATGATCAACATGTAATCATGTGTTGAAAATGCGCACATTCATGTGAGGTGTTACGATTGTACTCCAATTAAGTTTGATTAATTATTGGTTATGTGCCATGTCTTATTTAGTGCCATTTAAAACTGCAAAACGTCCAGCCCAACCAGCGGTTGATTTAGGCAGCCAAAATTTGTCACCATCTACAGTGACAGCCTAATCCCTTCTCCAAGAGTTCTCAAAACCTCCATCTATGTGCTCCGTCACCATCTGCTATGTCTCCCTTCCCTTAGCATCCATTTGCATCGTTACAACATATTTACTAAAAGCATAACAACTGTTGATAACCTCTCATAGCACCTTCCGGATGCATTTGAGCATATTCCAGATAAGGCATTATATGAGACCGAACAGCAACAGTCAGTCAATGCTCATACCCAATGTCCGGAAAGAGGTTCCTGATTTCTTTCCCTTTGTGGTTAAGCTGGGATTTCCAGCCTTTCGCTATTGTTGCAAGTGACAAGAGGTGATAACAGGCCCCCACTCCAGGCATATGTACAGTGTGGTTAACTGTTAAAAAGGACACCAGACCAGCTTTGCAGGACTGACTAAAGTTCATTTTTGACGATGACATCACAGCAAATATTACTGGTCAACGGAAAGCACCATATCAAGCATGTTTTTGCTATGAAGCTAATGACACTGCTGCGAGGCAGAGACGGGCCACAGATGCTCTTGATGCAACATTTCATCGTAAAATATGCAATATTTCGCGTACAACATGTTCAAATTACACTGGTTTTAAATATTCCCTAGTAGCATGAATTGTTGACACAATTTTGCGAATATTGCGCAACATTCAGCAATGTTGTGTCATTGTTTACGAGTGATGTTAAGGTAATGTTGCATTTTCACGTTGAAGCAACATTTCAAAATGGAGACCACTGTTGGTCGTGATCACAAAAGCTCTATTTAGGATCTCCTTTCAGGGCAAGTGGCCCACCGTAGAGAAGAAAATAACTAAACTCCACTACAACTTCAAAGCCGCACTGCAAAACCACTGCATCAATGCTGGCTTTGTTGCGGGAATGCTTGCGAAAGCAGACATTAGCCATGTTTATAGTAGCATTGCCTCAGCATTATGGCAACAATGCACGCTACTAAGTTAATTAGGAGTTTCCTTTAAGAGTAAATTGTTCTTACTTCCACATTGCACTTAGAACCATACTAGATAAAAAAAATAAAGGAATTAATTAAACAAACATGTGCTTATAGTCATGGTCACAAACATGTTACCATCACATCAAAAAATAACAGAACACACTGTAATGATTAGCATCACACATGCACAAAACATTGGTCTGTAAAAGCCTCCCAACTGCGCTTGTGTAGGAGTGCAATGACCGCAGGGTGTTATTAATAACTACTCTCTAAGTATGCACTGCTTCTTTTTTGTGGGTATTTCGATTTGTTTGTTCGCGACAATTCTTACAGTGGGTAGAGGGAAATCAAAAGCGGCCGTCCGTCATTCAGGCCGGAAGAGATTTCAACCGAGACGGCGAGAAAATGGATTTCACATGAGCAAACAAAATATAAAGCGAGCGTCGTATTCATTCATTACGTTTTCGAGAATGCGATCGGACCGGCACTAGAAACAACGCATACTGCGCGACATCTGTCGTGCAAGGCCTCGCAGGGCTCACCAATAATGTGCCTCTTGTTCTCCAAGAGCTCGTAGTAGCTGGACGCGATGATACTGGCCGGCGAGTTGGGCTTGAACCTACCGGAGTGAACGACGCGCTCGCAGTTGCGCATCAACGCCGTCGAGAACAGTGAAGGGTCTACGCCGTACGTCCTCCAGCCACCGACACCGTCCGCTACGCCTGCGTCGAGAAGGCCAGAAAAAAGAAAGGAAAGAAAAAGAGAACTTTCAAAAGCTGGACGGGAACTTCGTTGAACTTCGCACTCGCAGCGCGCAAAGTCCAACCGAGATTGCTGACAGGAATGAATGACTTTCAGTTCATCCCGCGACACTGCAGTGACAGATCTTTCGAAAGTCGTAAAGGAGGCAATCCTCCAACGCTTTCGACAGGTAAGGGTACAATCAGCCACACTCGGAGTGCAGCGGGAACGTTCGAAGGAGTTGACGATTGCGAGCCCGTAGCGAAAGTACACTTTTAGGCTTAAAAGGCACTCACCTAGGACATCGAAGGACTTGTACTTCGCCGCGAAACACGCGTCGTCTCCAAACTGACCCCTTCCGAGACCTATGGAGAAGCGATTCCTCTCCTTGGGGAAGCCGCAGGTGACCGTCTGGAGTCCGAGATCGCCCTTGGCCCAGGCGTACTTTGCGTCGGAGCTGGTCGCGCATGTCGAGTAGCTAAAAACACTGTTCGCTAGGGCCCGCGTGAGGATACGTCCATACATCAACACCGACTGCATGGCAGTGTGTGCGTGTTTACGGCGGGCGCTTTGTGGCTTACATGTTCCGGAGACGTTGCTGACACTCTCAGTGATGAGGGATTTTTTTTTCTTTGGCTAAGCGGTGGACGAAGTACGGAGAAGAAACTTTTGAGACGATCAAACCATGCTGCTGGATGAAGAGGGTACAGCGCCTCTGGCGACCTTCACTTTGGCTACAGTGTACTAGAAGGGGGCAGTGGGCTCACTGCCGTATCCCTGCGCCGCGCCGCCATGTCCCTCTCCGCGTCGACAGCCTGGGCGCCCGCCAGGGGCGCTGCCGCCAGTTTCTCCTGAAAACTTCTCTTGCGGGGAGCGAAGCGCGTCCCCTGGTCGGGGTTACGCTGGTTACGATGTAGTTCCGGGGGGTTCAACAAACGCGGAGTTGAAGGCGGTAAGAGGGCCACCACAATGACACTTAAAAGAGACCACAAAAAAAAAAATGGAGGGAGGAGGGGGTCGAGCCTTTTATTCTTTTAAGCTGATTCCCCCAGCTGCAGCGCATGTTCACGCCATTCATTCGTTTGAAGGACCTTTGTCGATCGGCACCACGCGTACCGCTTTGCTGCACTTACGTATGCTTGTTTTTCTGAAGGATCGGCATTTGTGTCCGTCCGCAAACTGCAACTGTCTCAAAGACGGTCCACCGCTGCATCTGAACGGGAGGGACGCGCTACAGCCTCCGGCGGTCGTGCACATGGGGCATGCAGCGTACGTGCAGAGAAATTGCTGGGGCAGCGTTTGACAACAAAAACAGCTGGACCCAACGAAGCTAGGAGTCAGCGCGTAGTCAAGTGCGGTAACAATAAAAGAAAAAAAAACAAAAAACAGGAGGGTGGTGACAGCAAAACCATACTCGTGTACAGAAAAAGGAGATGTAGGGGAGACTGAAGTAGCTGTCATTAGGAAGCGGGGAGACCCGTAGGGATTGGGCTCCTTTTGGGATGCTCCAGTGCCTGTTAGATCAACGTCGTCGTCGGCTGTTTATTGGTCGTGACCATTTCTGCATTGTTAATCATGGCAAGCATTTGCGCATACATAGGCCGGGGTTTGTGTAAATAAAATCAGATCAGACGTCTATAGATCAGGTCAGGAGGAGGAGCAAATCTGCCTGCTCATTGCCGGGTGTGCGGCTGTTCTCCTGATCTGAAAGGCACGCAAATTATTGGTAAGGGAACCACGCAATTAATACGAACGTTAAGTGATTGAAGCGCAAATCTGGAAACATATGGTTCGAACAAATGCATTAGTGTATCTGTCACTATCAAAGAAAGAGATTGCTTATTTTTAAAAAAAATGTGGTTGTCATTCTCTCTTATTGTGAATCACACGTGTTTTATGTACGACGCATGCGCGCTTGGCTTATCAGGGAACGTTATGTGGTTTCATTAAACCTGTTGCTAGTTCCAGCGAGTGTCTTCTCTTCTTGTGTAGGCGTCCGTAAGCTGGTTTTTTCGTTTCTTCAAGTATGTATACCATCAAGTCCAGCAACAGATTCTCCTATTACACAGACCAGCTCATATATGCGAATAAAAAAAAGGAAAAAAAAGTGAAGCGTTGTTGCGGGGCTTGAAAGGCGAGAGTGAAGTCGCTATGATCGTTACGGTGGCGAAAGGGCATTAAAAATCGTATCGATCAGCAGGACAAAAAAAAAAAAAAAAACTTCAACCCCCAACTACACGTCCTATCTGTTACTGCAGCGGCTATGTGGAGGAGCATTAATCTACGCAATAGCCGCTTTAAACATCGCCCACCCTTCGTAAATCAGTCGCAACGACAGTAATTTAGTCCACAACTCACAGAAAAGTTGCATCAAAAAGCTCCGTGTGTTGCGCACCGTAACTTTTCCTTTTCTTGCGCGCAAAACAGCAACGCGCGCTAGCCGCGCCCAGCAATCCGCCGGAAAGTTTCAGGTGACGCTGCGAGCCGCGCCGCCTGTCGGCGGCGACATGAAGTGCGTCACGCTCCGCCGCTCAGTGAGCGCACTACAAACTTCTAGAACACTGTAACTTTGGCGATCACACGCACACGGTCAGCAGACGCGAACGCGAAATACGTCAAATCCGGCCGATCGCGATAACAGAGAGATGACCCTAAGAGAACGCGCGAAGCGTAAAACTCAATAAAAAATTGTACATTTTGACGTTTTAAAGCTAAAATGAAGCAAAAAATGTGAGTATAAGTAACACTTTTGTTTTTAGTTGGAGTTTTATTTGCCAATTCGCGTACGAATCTAACAACGAGGATGCGTGGCTTTTCGCGACCGGCGGCGCGGCGAGCGGCGTTTCGCGTGGATTTTCTGTTCCGCCGGGGGGGTTTGCCCGTGGACGCTATGTGTTCGTCGCTAAACTCGAATCGCGTGTAGGATGCACCGACTAGCTCATGCGTGAAAGGTGTAGAAAGTCGTCCCTGGACGAACGCTGTCTCCTAATTTCCTCAACTTTCGCGCGCTAGGCTTTATACCGCAAAAAAACTCCGGCCGGCATCTGTCGTCTTAGGTTGAGCCAGCATCGCTACGCTTCGTCGTCTTCAGAAGATATGCGGCACTTCGTAGTATCCCTTTTTTTCCCCATCTTCGTTCTGCTCCGTCTGTGCGATCCCGCACTCGGTCTCGGCGAAGTCATCTACGCGATCAACGCCGGCGGCGAGGAACATGTGGACGTTCACGGCATCCGCTACAAGCGCGACCCGCTGTTCGGAAAAGTCGGCACTGCCTCCGATTACGGCAAGCTTCTAGTCATCGGTCGGGCCCCCAGGCCGGACCACATCCTGTACCAGACCGAGCGTTATCACACGGCCACTTTCGGTTACGACATCCCGGTCAACAAGGACGGCGACTACGTTCTGGTGCTGAAGTTCTGCGAAGTGTACTTCGATTCGCCAGGCCGAAAGGTGAGCGTGCGCCAGGCCGGCTTGCGTGGCGTTCCATTTGCCGGTCTCGCATTGATTCCACGGCATTTAGCTGCATGCCATCAGCTCTCATTGTACTGCATTAGCTTGACCGAGCTTTAATTCTACTCCTTTTTTTATTGATTCCAGCGCTCGCGCCGCGGTTTATTTCGCGGTTCGATTCGATCCGACTTCGTACTACGGTATGTGCTCGCGGCACGCGATACCGTGATACGTCGAGCCATCTGCTGCTTTTCGGGCCGCATATGCGATATGACTTTCTACTTTTATTTTCGTGAATTGGCGCCTGCTTTGTTGTTACAGTAACCCGGAAAAGCTAGGTCGATTGTTCTTTCTCCCCGATCGCCTTATTTTTTTTTCTTATTTTAGCCACGCAGCTATAGCTTGTGCAGGTGTAGCTGCGACAGGATGGAACACTTCCGTATTTCTTTTCGGTTTCGCGCTCAGAACACCGTGCCAACGAGGCAACCCGACAATGTTTCTTTACACGTTTGCAGTCTTTTGTTCATATGCATGCCGCGGCAAACGCGTCATCGTGTTGCTTTTTTTTTTTTTCTTTAGAGATCTTCTATTGTAGTAGGTGTGCACTGCTGTCGGGCGTGCGTCTTTGCTGACATTTTCTACTCTCCGATCGTGGCATTTATTTATCCTTTACGCTCTTCGGGGAATTTCGTTTATCGCCGTTTTATGTGCCCATCTGTTTTTCAATGTCATTTTCTCCTAAGTAATCCGTTCAAAGGCACCCTTGCCTTTACAGGAATAATTAACACCTTGCCGTGATTAGGTTTTTTCTTGTTTTTATTAGCAAATGAAACAAGTCGTTAACTTATCTTTTTTTTATTTTGAGCTGATTTTACAGTGACTTTAACTTTCACTGCAAGATTGTGATAGGCTATAAAAGAAAAACATGAGTAATCAAAAACATTTATGATAAAAAGGTTGTTGCTGCTTTGATACTTCTATTATCATACACGTAATGATGGGCAGTAAAATTATTCAGCCAAGATAACTCTGTACAAGACATGGTGCATTGTTCCGTCATACTATGAAGCTCATTTGCTGAGGAACCATGACATTTAACTGTTTAGCATAATTGTGACATAACTGTAGTCCAAGTTCTGTGCATAAGTTCTGAGTAAATGCAGACCAAAGGTCTGTGTTTGTTGCCAATGTGCACACAAACCTCTTGGGTATGCATGCTATGTCTCGGCAATAGTGCGCGTACCAAAGCAATGCAAACGCACCGCATCCTATTCTAAAACACCCTGTTGCCTTCGCAGGTCTTTGACGTAGTCTTAAACGGCCAGCACACGGTGGTTGCCGACTTGGACATCCATGCCAGGGTAGGACGAGGTGTTGCTCACGACGAGTACATTGCATTCAGCATCAAAGGCAACAAGCTGCGAATCAACGACGAAGAGTCCACCCATGACGGAAAGATCAAGGTTGAATTTATCAAGGTGCGGAAACGGCTAATATTTATTTACTCTGTGGCCGGGAGATGCGATTTTCTCAATTGCATTCCTAGCTTATACAGTCTGTGAGAGTACTGCGAATGAGGCTGTTGAGAAAAAAAAACTCCTACCTAAATGTGTGAGAACGGGAAGATTTTTTATTTATTTATTTATTTATTTATTTATTTATTTATTTATTTATTTATTTATTTATTTATTTATAATACCTCAGGGCCAAATGGCATTGAAGAGGGGAGCGGATACAATACATGAAAAATACAGAATAAAACGGTGCAATGAATACAGGTAACAGAACATTTCTCCAGGTTATACAAAGAATAGTAGTTATTTCAAAGAAAAAAAATAATAAAATAAACAAACAGGAGCAGTGAGTACAGGTAACAGATTCTACTGGTTATACAATGTTATCCAATGTTTCGTGGAAAAGTTTGCAGTCAGTGACTGCAAGATTGTTTTGCCTGTTGTCCGCATCACCAGATTTTTTTTAAGTTTCTTACATTTATAGTGTTAAAGTGTAGCGTCTGGCAGGGAGCAAGCTTTTTATTTAGGCCATCGATCTTTGCTTTCTTTTTTTTTTTAGTGTGTGTTAAAAATTGAAAGAAAAAAAAAGGGAAGGCATCAGGTCTATAATATCAACTTGTTGATAAACACAAGATCATAGTTCAGCAATCTCCACGTACAGCAATCTGCACAGTTCAACCTGGTTCCACTAGTTGCTGCAAAGGCACCACCGTTTCTAAGCGTTAACTCTTTAGTTCATAATACGCACAGAATAAAGTGCGGAAGCCTAATAATATGCACGCTGCGATTTTAAAGGGACACTAAAGAGAAAACCGATTTTTCTCGTATTAGCAAATTACTCTTTCACAATTCCAAAATTACCACAACTACCAGAAGAAAGTGCTTGGTAAGCGCGAAAACGCGCAAGAAGGAAATGCAGGTGGCGACGCCACATTGAAGTCCCCGCACCAATCGCCACGACGTCATAGATTTTGACGGTGTGTACAAGGACCTGCGTCGGTCCTAATCAGTAAAAATGAAGTATATTGTCCTCTGAAGGGGCCAGAGACTTAACATACTAAGTTTCAGGGAATTTCATTGGGGCAATATCGCCAAAATATGAAAAATGCAGTTTGAAACCGTGACGTCACGTGTGGAGATTTCAGTGCGAAATTTATAAAGGAGACTTTTACCTTGATTTTCTCCGTTATTATTAAAGCTGTGGTGGTGAAATTAACAACATTAGAGTTATCAGAGTAAAATTGATCGATCTAAGCCAATTCTCACTTTAGTGTCCCTTTAAGCATGAATTGTGGTGTGCATAAACGACAGCAGACCTTATACAGCAATCCGAACAACTCATTCGTGCAGTATCAAGTCTTGTCCATTGGGCGGCGTGACATGCTGGTTTTTCTGACATTGAAACGCAATTAAAAATACAAATCCGATTCAAATCACGAAAATAACACTCGATTCTGTCACTGTAATTCACAGACTTTTCGTCTTCCACAAGCGTCGTGTGACACATTTTGGTTGGTTCTCAGTCTCTTTAAACTGTATCCATAGTGTCATGTAGCTGATGGTATCATGTATCTTACTGCAAGCCCCAGTGTTGCTTTGAGGACTGAAACTGTTCTGTTGTGGTGACGTATAGAATTTCTGTAGAAAGTGAAGAAGGCAGTCCCTGATAACTCTGACTCTTGCACAGCGTCAAGCGCAGATACCAGATGTCTTGAGCTCTCTTCATGCTCTCCTTTCTGATTGTTATCACTCTGGTATTGTCAGCTGTTATCTGTCCGGCTTACTGGGGCACGTTCAGTCACAGATATTATTCACGTTATGAACCAGCTTTCTGCGTAGTGGCCGACCTAAACAATTGGAATACAGTGTGCTTACACAATTAGAGCACAAACTCTTTTATGTTTCACATTATTTATTGTATTTAGGCTCAACGTGCAGGATACTTGGAACCGTGTTACGCATTTCATGTTTTTTCACGCGCTCGGTCCACTGCAAAACACCTTGGCTATGCCAAGAAGCCAGGCATAGGTATCAGCTTGCATCTGTATGTTGACTTCACCAAGCCCTTATGATGTATTGCATTGCAGTGGAAAATGCACAGTGACATTGTCAAGTATTTAATGTCTTTGTTATGTAGCACAGCGTTTGGCAGTTCATAGGGGCCGAGCACAATGAGTGAATAGAAGGATGTTACGGGCAGCATTTTTTTATGAGCAGGTCTGGAGCTTTTGTTCTTTTATTTAATGGCTGCTCGTACTGAGGTCATGCAATGGGATTTTAATAAAATAGTGCGATTAAATGTCTCAAAACTGAAGAAGGCTAGCCCTCATGTTGCATATGTGACTTAGTTACAGACCCAAGCAGAATGAGTGGATGGATTAGTGCACAGGAATTTTTTTTTTTTTTTTTTTTTGTATGAGCACATGCGGAGTGATTTGTTCTTTCGATTATTGGCTGTTTTTGGGTTTGCAATGGGATTGTAATTGAGTATTGCTTAATATCGGAAGACATCAGAAGCTTTGCCTTCACGTTGTATCTGTTGCTTGAACATGAGCAGCCAGAAAGGGCACCTATATAGTAGGCTCTTGGGACTGTTGAGTATGGCATATGAGTAAAAAAAATGTAAATATTTGGACTAGATAGCAGTTCTGACTTGCCGTTGGATTATCGTGACATCGTAATAGGAGCAGTTAGAACATGGAGCACCGGGAGGACAGTGGCACAGTAGCAATGAAGAAGTGTGTTTAAGTTATAAGATTGGCATTGATGTAATTGACAACTTGGTGCTCCTGTGGGCCTCTTATATGGCTGTCAGCTTGCTTTTAAGCTTGGTTATGAGAGATTTCCTGTGTGTATTCTTATTTGTTTAATAAAACATGTTGTTGGGTGAATTGGTTCATACTGTGCAAAAGGTAATGATGCAACACTTGGCAAAGAAAACAAGAAGACAGGAAAGAGCGTCACTTGCAATTGGGTTTATTTGAAGAAAGGCTCCTTTTTATACAATGCAGGCAGGTGTGCAGTTACATTTGTGCAGAACAATCAGGTGTAATCACATGTTTATTAAATTATATGCTCTCAAAAAATTGTGCTTCTGCTCTTTGCAGGGTAACAGACGTATCACTGATATCTTTGTTTGTTCCGAGGTTAAAGGCTCACTGGCAAGATTGTTGGTTTGTTTGTTTCGCGGTTACAAGATCACTGGGGAGAGCTATTGTAGTACTGTATAGTGAACTTGTTTGCTACCTTAATCCAATCTGGGGGCAGTAGTGAACAGCCAGCACCCCAAAATGTTTTATGAAACTGGTGTTTGCAGTAAATTCAATCATGTGCCTGCTGTGTGCACTTTGTATTGCAGGGCTACCGGGATAACCCAAAAATCAACGCCATCTATGTGATGAGGGGGACGCTTGACGGTAAGCATCTTAAATGCACATGTTCTACTTCATGTTTGCATTATGCACATTATTTTTAGGCCTGTCACGTGTTAGCAGCTTGCACTAACCTTTATAAATTCATGTGTCTGTAAGAGAGGAGTGGTTTAGTCCAAGTAAATTTCTGCTAAATCGCTTCAGGTTGATAGTACTCTCTGAGGCCACATAGTAGTAGTAGTACTTCAGGTAGCATGTGCTTGCAAAGGTTCTGTGAAACATCACCCTGTTTCTTTAAAAAATATGTTTCTCAATTTTGAGTTTTTAAAGTTAGACTTATACAATCTACTTTCAAGTGTAGTACAGTTAAGGAAACATTAAATTATAAAAAATAGAAGAATGTAGCTAGTATTTTTTTTTATTTTTTTTTTTATTTATTGAATACTGCAGACCAAGAACTGGTCCAAGCAGGACAGGTACAAGAGGCAGGATATAATCAAAAACACATGTGATAACATATGAATATATCACGAGAAATGGAATCGAAACACCTACTAACAGAACGCATAAAAGATAACATGGCAAAAGTATTACATTAAATGGATACATAACACAAATTAACAGTGCACGTTTTAGCTCTAAGTAACAGAAAATTGGCTAAGATCAGTTAGGCAGTTCCACTCTGATACAGTACGCGGAAAAAAGGAAAACTGAAACGCGTTAGTTTTAGCAAAATACGGGGTTAAAGAATGGGCGTGATGATGGCGTGTATGCCTAGTGGACAGAGGAGATACATATGCATGCGGGTCAAGGGCTAACTTATGATTAACAAGAAGAGAAAGAAAGTTAAGCCGGTTTCTTTTTCGCCGTAATTCAAGTGTTTCGATGTTGTTAGCAGTCATGAGTTCAGTCGGTGAGTCCGTAATTTTAAACTTAGAATAAGCAAACCTAACAGCTTTTCTTTGTACTGCTTCCAGTTTTCTAATGTTACATTTAGTAAAGGGGTCCCATACAACACAAGAGTATTCTAGTTTTGGTCTTATGTATGTAAAGTAACTAAGTAGTTTTATGTTAGAAGGAGAATTTCTAAGTTTATGTTTCAGGAAACACAGTTTACGGAAGGCAGCAGAACATACGTTGTCTATGTGTAAGTTCCAAGATAGGTCATTAGTTATTGTTACGCCTAGATATTTGTAGTTATTAACCTGTTGTAGTGATGATGAGCCGAGGTTATAAGTAAAATGAAGAGGTGTTTTTGAACGTGTTACATATACCTTATAAAGTGGACGGGGGGATGGCCGCCGCGGTAGCTCAGTTGGTAGAGCATCGGACGCGTTATTCGAAGGTCGCAGGTTCGGTCCCTGCCCGCGGCAAGCTATCTTTTCGTCCACTTTTCTTTCTTCACAATTACCTTACATTTATTACTGAAAACATCCCCTATACTTTCCTTGGCGTTATTGTCTGTTAGTTCCCAATAATGTTGTGTATAACAAAGAAAACGAGCCCTTAAAATTAACACTTCTTTCCTTCATTCATAGCGAGGGTCTCGTTCTGGCAGACTTGATGCTTTCAGGTGGTATGCGAGGGATTATTGGTCAGCTGCCAGCTCGTAATAAGTTCACGTGCTACGTGACGCCAACAAGGCAGAAAAAGAGTGTTCCACACTCGCCGTCATGGCTACTGGCGGCGCTGACTGACGCTCCCACGTTTAAATGCACACATATACCTTATAAAGTGGACGGGGGGATGGCCGCCGCGGTAGCTCAGTTGGTAGAGCATCGGACGCGTTATTCGAAGGTCGCAGGTTCGGTCCCTGCCCGCGGCAAGCTATCTTTTCGTCCACTTTTCTTTCTTCACAATTACCTTACATTTATTACTGAAAACATCCCCTATACTTTCCTTGGCGTTATTGTCTGTTAGTTCCCAATAATGTTGTGTATAACAAAGGAAACGAGCCCTTAAAATTAACACTTCTTTCCTTCATTCATAGCGAGGGTCTCGTTCTGGCAGACTTGATGCTTTCAGGTGGTATGCGAGGGATTATTGGTCAGCTGCCAGCTCGTAATAAGTTCACGTGCTACGTGACGCCAACAAGGCAGAAAAAGAGTGTTCCACACTCGCCGTCATGGCTACTGGCGGCGCTGACTGACGCTCCCACGTTTAAATGCACACATATACCTTATAAAGTGGACGGGGGGATGGCCGCCGCGGTAGCTCAGTTGGTAGAGCATCGGACGCGTTATTCGAAGGTCGCAGGTTCGGTCCCTGCCCGCGGCAAGCTATCTTTTCGTCCACTTTTCTTTCTTCACAATTACCTTACATTTATTACTGAAAACATCCCCTATACTTTCCTTGGCGTTATTGTCTGTTAGTTCCCAATAATGTTGTGTATAACAAAGATAAACAGTTTTTTGTGCGTTAAGTGCCATACCATTGTCATTACACCAGTTTAGTATGCTATTAAGACTTAAGTTCAGGTTCTGTTGATCATTAGAACAGGTAATTTGACGAAAGAGCACGCAGTCATCCGCGAACAGTCGTATTTGAGTTCCTGGTAGTACTGTGTTAACAATGTCGTTTACATAAATTAAAAATAATAGCGGCCCCAGAACGCTACCCTGTGGCACGCCTGATGTTACAGGAAGAGAGCTCGAATTGTTCCCATCTACTGAAACAACAAGTATAGCGAGGCTTGCGAAATTGTGTTGATATTAGTCAGGCTTGTATACACAATGCTTATTCACATCTGAGTTACATGAGGTGGAAGACGAGGTGGATTAGTTTCTGATAGATATATAAATTCTTTTTGAAAGGACATCATTCTGTTTCTTATGCTGCATAATACCGATTATTTGAAGATACTTTCACATCTCCTGTGATCGTATGTACACACAAATTCTCAATTTTCATGTATGTTATTTCCAGCAGGTATTGCTGGTTTGCCAATTTAAGTGCTTTCTTTTGCAGTCTCAAAGTCATTTCATTCTGACGAAACTTTCCATACGTGCATTTAGGATGGGCCGTGCAGTTGTGTAGTAAGTCTGCACAATCGCACCACTTGTGGTAACATTGCAGCTATAGGTTATAAGCAGCTCAGCTCGTGGATGCGGGTTCAATTCCCAGCCACGACATTCGCATTTCAACTCGGCCAAAGTGCAAGAACATCCACGTTAGTGCTTAGATTTACGTGCGCATTAGAGAATCTCACGTGGCCAAAATTATTCCGGAGTCCTCCACGATGGCATGTCTCATTATCATATCAGTCATCGTTTTGGCACGTATAACCCCGTAACTTAATTCATTTTAGTTCACAATCGCCAAGAAAGGTCAGTATATCCTAGAAGCTGCCTGGAATAGTTCTTGATAGCCTCCGCTACACGCAAATGTAAAGTTCTTGAAACTGCGGCCCAATTCACAACCTTGTCAGAATGCTACAAGATAGCATACTTCTCGTACTGTTTGTGCAAGGCACATCTTTGCACGCGAAAAATGCCCCACATTGTTTGGTGTTATCGTGGCTCACCTTGTCTCGGGGACATGGCTTTCAAGATAAAAGTATATCTCCCCCGACCATAAAACATAGGAGGCTGTCATTGCGACAGTGCTGTTTCAGTTGTACCTTTCTTTTTTGTGTGTGTATGTGTGTGTGTGCCTCAGATGCACATTTAAGGAACAAAGCACACATTGCAAACTTCTGCTGCTGCGCTTTCAGCTAATAACAGTGGTCCGAGAACTTTTGCTTGTTTCATAAGAGGTCAACATTCATGTCAATTTGTAGAGATGTTGTTGTAGCGCACAAAATTAACCGCATCAATCAAAGATGACGGCTTCAACATTACAAAGAAGTTTTCCCTTGTAAATCTTCGTTTCATTTCTTTCGGGCACTTGGTGCTGCAGCTCAGTGACTGTGGCATTCTGTTTTGTTTTGTTTTTTTTTTTTTTCAGAGTGGTCATTAAAGTTTTTGTTGTTGTTTGCATTGCTTTAGGATAGTATTAGCTGAAAGCGTTAAGGCAGCTTTCATATCTAGTGCACGGGAGCAACTCACGAGATTTGTCACTGGGGCATATGCGCACAATTTCATGGTTGGTCGGTCTGGAAAGAAGACAAATTAATTGCCTTCCAACCATGAAACTTGGAACTATATAAGGAGCCTAATTTCGTATGGTGCAGTTGTAGAGCCATCGTGCAACATCGTAACTTTGAAATACACATTTGGATGTCGAAGTAACACAGAACCCAGAATGTCGAAAAACAGAATGGCATCTGGGCATGAGCTTTAATACTGAGCAGTACCCACATTGTCTGCATTAGGTCGGCTTAAAGAGCATTAATGAGAAAGGCAGATGACTGACAGCGCTGCAGCTTTGCCGTGATGGCTTCACTGGCACACACCATCGATTTAGACCCAATTTAGGCAAAGCAATTTTTCGTCCCAGTTGGCCTTCACATAAGGGTTAGCTCCACCCACTACAGTAGCTTGCCCGTTACAACTTTTCACTGCTGAACACAAGACGGTTGGTTTTTTTTTGGCTACAGTGACCACTGCCGAAGGTTTGAGAGTTAAAGTGCTTGTATGCTCACTTACAAACGTTGCATGTTAAACATCAGGTGGTCAGAATTGCAGAGGGACCAAGAGGTATAATTTGAATCGGTGCAAACTTATGCTTCAGTTAGACAATGTATCACAACGGAGCCTCTTGGAGGAACATGAAGTAGACGAGACCTGTGTTGTAGATGCCCAGTCTAACTGTGCCATGTTAGTTCTCCTTATGTCATCACCTATTTTCATCACGATGACATCCGATACAGAATGTCAGAGTCCCTCAAAGCCCACTGTGTACCCTTTAAAGCCGAATTGTAGAATGAGCAGTTGTTGGATGAGTGTCTTGTCTTACTTGGTGCCATCTTGCCGTCCAGACGTGCCCGAGCTGCCCCCCTTGGAGGAGCTTGAAGAAGAAGAAGAGGAAGAGGAGGAAGACATTCCCGCAAGGCACGCTTCTGGCGACTCCTCTCCCGGATCTCAGCACCAGCCGCGCAGGCCCTCGGGGCCTCGTAGTCCAAACCCGTACACGGGAGATGACAGCAGCGCCCTCCTGCCCATCTTTGTCGCCATCGGAGCCTTCATCCCGCTGCTGTTCTGCCTCTGCAAACTTTGAGTGTGCCCCCCGTGTTGTGTGGGGGCCACGGTGTCCCACTGTCTTCGAGAGGTGATGGGGAAAGGGAGATGTCGGGTGGGGCTTGTGATTGGGGGCAGGGACTCATTTTGTGCATCCTTGGATTGCAGTCGAAGCTTTTGCCTTTGCGTTCACAGCTGCTCCAAGGTCCTGTCTCGCTTGCGACCGGAGAGGAACAGGCCGTTGGAAGGAAGAACCGTGGCGTCAGCTTTTGCTGCAGTTCAAGGCTCGGAGGGATCTTCTGCGGTCTTGTCGCGTGACTGTTTGTGGTGGTAGTTGTGCGAAGCAACGATGTTGCAGCGGCAGCGTTTCATTTCAAGGTCCCGGCACGAAGAAGTTGGCGGGATGTCTTAGTGCACCGTTGCCGTCTCGCCGCCACAGCTGCTGCACCTGTCGACGCGCACGGACTGCACCGAATGGAAGCAGCGACAGCGGTGAGGCGGCAACAATGTGTCGAAGCATTCTAGTCGAAAGGTCCGGTGTTGACTGTGGCCTGGCCCTCTTGGCCTGTAATTGTGTCATAACCTTTATTCCTCAACACATGGCATGGAATAGTACTTTGGCACATTGCGTTCCATTCCTTTCATCATCTGACGTACAGTTCATCTCCGCTGAGCGAGCCGCGTTTGCAATCTAACTTAGTTAGTCTGCATTGGTTGCATGAGTTTTTGCGTTGTGATTTTGGCCTGTCGTGTGGATTGCGAGTGTGGATGAAATCATTTCCCCCCACACCCCTTTAGTTTCCGTGTGAATGTGGTTGTGTGGGTGCTCGTGGTGGGGCTAAATAGCAGGAAGGGTAATTTATCAACAATGAGTAGTTGAGCATTCAGCGTGGTTAGTTCATACACAAAAAAAAATATGGATTTCCATTCTTCTGCTATCAGATGTGAATGGTGGCATAAGTACAGGCCAAGCGGGTCACTGTGCTGTACATGATGCGTTATCTGTCCATGCATCCTTCATTCGACGTTTATACATCGACAGTTGCACTGTACAGGTCCATTTTCCCCAAAGGGGCACAGCATTACAGAATATCCTTTATTCCTCGCAAAACGGTAGCACTTGACTTAGCCTCAAAAGAACGACCCAAGTAGCACTTTGCATGTTGTACCAAATACCTTCGATAGCGGGGTAATTATGATACAATGGGCAATGGGCAATGGCATTTAGTGGGCATGCGTGTCCGCCCTGATAGCGTGTTTTCTTTGCCCTGGACACCTATTACACTGTGCAACTTTAAAAGAGCTATATGTGCAGACTTGATTGCTTGCAAGAGAAAAGAGGTGCACTTGGTAGCGAGATGATAAATTAGCGCATCTTGACTTGCCACAAATTGGCAACAGGCCAGCCATCAGAGTAGCCTTTGGAATGCAAAGAATTCCAAACCTTCTCACTCAGGCGAAAAGGACACTGACAAACTTTTGCCCTGTGCCAAAGGGCAAAACGCACAATAGACTCGGCCTTTTTTGCTTGCGCCGCCAAGTGCTTTTATGCACCACCTTTTTAGAAATTACTTCTTCCAATGAAATTGCTTCACAGTTTGGCCAAAGAATGTGCAATGCATGAAATGCAATGCACATTTACCTTCCAAGCAGGCCAACGAATCACTTCACAAGGCAATCTGACATGCAGGCTTTTTGCACAGTATTGAGAAAAAAAAGTGTTGCTTTGTGCATGTATGTGTGTGTGTTCTGCATTGTTTTCTTGGTTGGTTGGTGAGGGGGTGCTGTTTTTTTTTCTTTGTTGTAAGAGGGATGTGAAGGATTTATTTTTCGCGATTGCTCATTTTGACTCCTCTTTTTCATTGTTGTATGTTTGAAGGCGATGCGCTTGTTATTCATTTTCTCAATCTTCTGCCTTTTGCATTTTTTCTTTCATACAGGACTTTTCCTTTTGTTAATTGGTTGCTTAGCTTATTTGCTCCGCTGCTGAATTGTGCACACCGCTTGTTGTTGCTTCGAAGGGCCGACGGTGTTTTTGCCGCTGCATTTGCCGAAGTGGACGTGACTGGGTTTTGCGTTCCAGGAAGACTGAAATGCACTTCTTTTCACCTTCTCTGTTGTTTCATTGGCATGAATTTTCTTGACTGTGAATGATATACATCATATAATTAAGATGGTTTAAGGGAGAGGGGCACAAAGAAATTTATATTATATGTACGCATCACATACAAATGTGTGTTCTACATTAAAAGATTTTGCATCCTAACCTGTGGTCTATCATATTTGCACAAATTTGGCTGTTAACAAATGAAGTTGGAAAGCAGCCTTTTGGAGAAACATGGCGACCAGTAGTTCTGAAGCAATTTTAAATTGCTTGATTACGTCCATTTCTGTAGTTATAGTGTCCTCAAGGAAAAGCCCCAAGTAGTAGTATTGTAATTGTTTCATGGCAAAAGTAGCTTTTGCAATAAAACATGCCATTTGATGACATGCGACTTATGCCATTCGAGTTGACGATGCCGGAGACTCGGGATTTTTAAAGGAAAAGCCTTGTATGGGGCCTCATCGAATGGAAATAGTGACCATCCGCGTCAACCGCTTGAATGGTACCAAAAATCTGATGTCATACGAGATTCTGAGATGAGTCGTACAAATTTTAAAGATGTGGCATCATCGTGATGTCCCAGATTGCCAAAATTTGCGACGTCATGAGGTGTGACGACCTGATAACATGGAATCATCACTTGGGCAAAGTTGGGCTGATCCTGGAGGCATTGCAGCACCACTTGAGATGATGATGATGATGATGCTCCTGGGATGAATGGCACCTACCCACTCAGGGGGATCGACCAAGAGTCGGGCGGATCACATAGTCTGAAATTTTTAAGTGCTAATAGACGTTACAGTATCAATTAGAATGAAGGGGTTTTTTTTAATGAATTCCAGTTTTAGATTAGACCGTGTTGCATAACCTCCCAAATGGCCAAAATGATTATGTCATTATGACAATTTAAAAATTATTAGCGGTTGACATGTCGAATAAGACGATTTGATTCGCATACGAATTTCTCAATAGCACTGCATATTTTCCCATCCGAGTGCCCCAGCACAGAAGCCCCAAATGACAACAGTATAGTTGAAGTAACTGGCAGACCAAGGTGCCGCATTACAATTTCGATAGTTCGTTTTCTGAGAGAGGAAAAACGTCCGCATTCCAGCAAGAAATGTTCGATTGTTTCTACCTCATTGCAAAAGGAACATGTAGGAGAGATCGCCAGACCAGCTCTGTGCATGTATAAATTAAGAGGTGGGATCCTACATCGCAATCGTGCAGCTTCGGGGAGGGTTACTTTGAAAAGGTTGAATGCAAGTTCATTCGTGTGACTCCATTTTGAAGAAAAGCGGTGCTGCTTAAAAACACCGATTTCCAACAAACGAATCTATTGTGCATTCACAAATGCATAGCTTGTAAAAGAAAGAAGGGGAAGTGAGTGAGACGCCGTCCACACACCGGATTCGGAGAACACGTATAAAATATTTTAATTTGACTTTGAAGTTTTTGTCGCTGAGCATCCGCAAGCCAGCCCCACTGCAATGGACATTATCCCGACGAGCCAAGACAGTTACCCGAGTTTGCGAGTTCTGCATCCTGCATTCAGCCTAAATCGTAGAAATCACTGTCTGTGTCACTGGACGACAATTCACTCATCGTTGCTTATGTTTACCACGAGCAGATGACGGATTTGCCGCTAGTACGTTGCGAGTTTCTGTATCCCCGTGAAGTCGCACTGCTATGAAAGTCACTGAGAAGCCGCCCCCTCGATATCGAAACCGAAAGTGTCTTTTTAAAGGGGTACTGACACCTTTTTTTGAAGGCGAGTTTACTCTGCCATACCAGCCTCCTGCATGCAGAGACGGCTCTGAGCAAGTGTGAAGCTCAGCAAATGCTGGTAAGATATTTTAATTTGATATTAACGTCAATTTTTCCATGGCGCACCTACTGACATCGACACTATCTTGACGTCAGGCTACAGTACTAATTCCGGTGACTTCATGCGACAGTCTGGCTAGTTGTGGTGACGTCAGGTACCAAAACTTCCAAGATGGCCGCTTGTGTGTCATCAAAACTTCCAAAATGGCCGTTTGTATGTCACCAACGGAGCCACGGCGCGGAGCGGCCGTGGAAACGTCACTATATATTGTGCAAGCACGTGACGAGAAGCTCATATCGTGTTGTGACATCAGGGTACAGTAGGAACCGAAACTAGCTTTTAAAAACATACTGTAATTACTTTTCCAGGGCGCAGTCGCGCTCAGCACTACCTTTTCTAGGCTCTTGGGGGCTTGACCTTTCATTTGACGCAAAAAAACGACAAGTGAAAATATTCGTGTCAGTACCCCTTTAAGGTAGCGGTAATTAAAATATATACGATGCATTCCCAGGCACCACAATACTCGTTTTAGGTTTCTCGACGCCAATATTTTTGTTTAGAGCAACAATCCGGAAATTTTTAAAATTCATGTCAGTACTCCTCTAACATATTTGGCATGCTGTCACTTAATCTAGTTAAAACTCTGTTGAAATGCCCAGATTGTTCGCATTACCAAAATTTTGGTACATGTTTTCATTTAGCATGGTTGAAACCCCAGCTGGGTGAGCTGTTTAGAACTGAAATTTTTCCAGCTGGACACAAAGGTTCCCGTTGTACTGCATATGAAGGAGCTGGAATTGGCCATTTCCAGATGGTGTAAGCACCTTTCAGCTTCAGCTGGCATTGTCCCCAACCTGCTGAAAAAAAATTCAGCTTCAGCTAGAACATGTTATTTCAAGCAGTCTCAAATCTACAGCTGGAATGTACCTTATAACTGGATATTGGTGCTCCAGCAGTGTAGCCGGAAATGCTCTGTTCCATAGGCGGAGAGTACGGGGGGGCTGGAGGGCTTGGGCCCCCCCCGGACTGCCTCATGGGGGGGCAGAGCCCCCCCTGGCACCGGCCCAAGGTATTTTTTAAGAGCTTGGCTTAGGTCCCCGGGTCGTCCTGTCTGGCAGCTATTTCACAGGAGGCTGTTTATGCCCGCTTCTTTTTCATTTCAGCCATTTAAAGTTTGGAACATGGGCCAGTGACTAGTCAAACATTCAATGGAAAAGTGCCCCTCAAGCGGATTTTTACGTGCACAATATGTTGTGCTGATGAACTGAAGCGACGACTTAAGCTATGACAAATTAAAAAATTCACCGGCGATTACGATACTGCCTAATTCGCTGAGCGCAGCCTCGTGTTCGGGCAGCGCCAGCTGTGTTGAAGTTTTGACTATCCGCAGTTGTAGCAATGTAACATTCGTTACATATTGCCACAGAAACTGTCAGCGCTCGAGTGCTACGCACACTATATACTCTGTGCATTGCAGCTGTCGCGAACCAACTGAAACGCGCTCAGCCCCGTTACGACAAGCGAAGCCAGCCGCAGTGCACGTGCCAGCCCTGCATGCGCACGAGCGACAGAGGAAGAAAGCGAGGTTAGAGGTCAGTATCTCGTGATATCGACAGACTCCGCGTTCGCTCTGTTTCATCCTTGTTCGCGCTATCGGTTACGCCGCCGACGCCAACGGCGATGCCGTTCAACGAAGGAACGGACGCCTAAGACCTGCGCTCTAATTGTCTTGAACCCCGTAGTGAATGGTTTTGAGGACACAAAAATGATACTGAGAATACAAAGCAATCGCGACAGTCAGTCAGTGAACGCTTTCGCACAAACTTACTCGCCAATAAAAAAACGGGTAATATCTTGGTTGCCTACATATTGGTACTCTTCGACATGCCTGCTTATAAAAGTGCCGAGAAAAGATTGTGCGCAGTTTTGATTTATCAGTAAAGGGTTTTACTAAAAGTTCGGCCACCAATGAGCAACTCCATTACTCGTCCAGATTCATAACCGAAGCTTCGCACAAGGTGTAGTGGTAGCAAATGGTATTTGCTGCCATCTCAGAATTACTTTCGGCCATCTTGAATTGAACTTACTGGCATATAATTAAAGCTTCCCGTGATAGCGTTAGCCTACTCTCTCCTGTGTGGCGCATGTTTTAACAAAGTAGAGCCTAAGCCCACGCATTGCATGAATCGATTTTACGCGGCGCAGTCAACGAGTCAACGAAAAAGGTCGCCTACGCGACCTTTTTCGCTTCGAGCCAAGAGTTACGAGGTGGACCGATGTCTTTGTGTACATTGAAAAATAAATCTAGGGTCTTCCACTTACAGATCTTCATCATGATATCGCGGGCACCTAAGAGGCTAAAGTTGCATTAAATTCTTTAATTTGGAAGTTGGACTCCTCTCTCTCTATGTTTCTCTCTCTCTCTCTCTCTCTCTCTCTCTATATATATATATATATATATATATATATATATATATATATAGGGAGAGTGAGAAAGAAAGGTGGAAGAGCAAGTCGGGCCCCCGCCCCCTCCGGTAAAATGAAAACTCTCCGCCTATGCTCTGTTCCACCTGGAATGTATGTCTTTAGCTCAAACAGGAGGAGTGTGGTCCGCAGCCTAGCGAAAGAGGGTGAGGAGGAGGGAAGAGAGTGATGTATAGCATAGCCATGTATGGTATAGTATAGCAAGTAGAAAGAGCATGGGAAATGGAAGTGAGGATGAGGGGAGAGGGTTGAAGCATAGCCATGTGTATAGTATAGAAAGGAGTGGGTAAAAACAGGCATGTATAGTACAGCAAAGGGTGGGAAAGGGAAGAGGGTGAGAAGGAGAGAAAACAGGAGGGGAAAGGGCAAAGCATAGCAAAGCCATGTACAGTATAGGGACCGAACCTGGTTGCTGGTATGGTCCCTGCCGGCGGCAAGTTGTCTTTTCGTCCACTTTAATTCACATTTATGTCAGAATTACTACAAATAACATCCCCTTTACTTTCCTTGGCTTGAACAAAGAAAAAACGAGCCCTTAAAATTCCCCATCTTTCGTTCATTTATGGCGAGGGTCTCGTTCTGGTAGACTTGATGCCTTCAGGTAGCATGCAAGGGATTATTGGTCAGCTGCCAGCTCGTCAAAAAAGATCACGTGCTACGTGACGCCAGCAGGCAGAAAAAGGGTGTTCCACACTCGCCATCATGGCTACGAGTGGCGCTGAGTAAAGCTCCCAGGTTTAAATGCACAGATATGCCCGATGAAGTGGACGGGAATTATGACCGCCGCCGTAGCTCAATTGGTAGTACATACCCTGGGGAGGGGGGGGGGGGGGGGGGGGGCTGCGCATCATATGTCGCCTGAAAGCAGGGACGTAGCCAGAATATGTTTTTTTTTTTACGGGGAGGGGGGTTGAACCCCGCCTGGCTACGCCAATGTCTGAAAGGCGGCAAATCGAGGCTACAAATTAGAAGAGGCTTGAGTGGGTCGTGCCTGACTGCATGCATCTGTGTTGTTCAATTGGGATTGCTGCGGAACACGCACGCCGGGTGCTGCCCTTCACTGCAGAAGCGTAAGCTAGCTTTCAGCTCTGATTCCCCTTCCTCCTCCCCCCGTTACTCATGCTTCATGAATCGTCTACCCACCGCCGCTGTACTATAGAAACGCGTTTCCATTCAGCGGCCGTAGTCTACCCCACGAAGACCCCTCCGCCCACGGAAAAGCGATGCTTTCTCTTTGATGACAGCAGGCAGAGCTGCTTAAGCCGGCCGTAATCTGTCCAACACGAACAACAACAAAGAAAACCTGCTCGCCGCGATGATGTGACCGCGCGTTGCCTAGCAACCGGTTGCACATGTAGCCGTGCGCCTACTTCGCTAGCCCATACATTGCTCCACCAGCAGCCCGACTGCCTGGACACTGCGCGCAACCGCTCGGTCGTGCCAGACGTGACGTCACGGCCAACTGCGCATGCGCTCTTACGTTCTGTATAAAGCTGGCGCGTGGCGGTGGTGCGCGGCGCCAGACGCAGACTTGGGGAGACCGAATTGCTCGCACCGCCGATGAGGAAGCCGCTTTCCGTGAATCGCGGCGCGCTGCCAAGCGAGACTGCTGGTTTAAAGTGGTCCACACGGCCGAAACGGCAACAAGCGGCTGTCTCGACTGGAACTTGGCATCACTTCGTATGGCCAGGACCAGCTAGGGACCGTTCAGCCACTAACTAGTGCAAGCTACGCCCGGCTTTTTTTTTTTTTTTTTTGGCAATAATTAGGAAGAAATCGTCACTATATCTCTCCGCGTTTCTTCTTTCATTTTAAGAGCGGCTCGAGGTAAAACGTCCGTCGACCGCAAAGAACCCTCTGCGCTGTTTGCGAAGCCACGCCCACCGACGAAGACAGCCCGCGCAGCCGCCGCGCCGAGTTTGCCCGGCGTGGCGCGAGCTGAGTTGAGTAGGAGCGACGAAAGGTCCGCGTTTCTACCGGGGGTGCCACAGCAGGTTAGCACGTTAGTTTCTGGCGCTGGAGTTTGGACATTCTTGCAAGGTCTGTGCCAGGCTTCGGTTCGAATCTACTCTGTCTACGCCAAGGAAAGAGCATCAGCCAAGAAGTCGAGCAGCTGCGCTGCTAATTAAGCTTTATATACACGGCTAGTGTGAACTTCGTTTTCTTTATTCTTTTATTTAGTTATTTTCCTTCCTCTTTGTTGGAACCTAGCATGCCCCACGCTGTTGTTCTTTTTTTGTATTCTATTTATTTTTTGAGCTTGGTCCCCATACTACATGTTTTCAACCTCCTTGGTGTCCGTCCACCGCGGATGTTAACTATATATGTGCTACATTTTCTAGGGAAGGCAAGTTCCCCGGGCCGAACTGGGAAAAAGGGAGGCGTAAGAAATGTCGGCGAGTTAGCACAAGTCATTGGCGGCATAGGCGTGCGCAGGGGGGAGGGGGGCGCAAAGTCTGCCCCATACATTGACTTAATAGAAAGGGGAGGCGCTGCGATGAACCTTCGCCTAATACTTTCGCCCGCCTTCGCCCCCCCCCCCCCCCCCCCCACACCCCCGAAGGGGAACCCCGCGCACGCCTAGGATTGGCGGGACCTATTAAAACAACGAACTCCGGTTGGCCTTGAGCGCCCGTCGTCTGACAAAACAGCAAAAAACAAAACAAGGAGCGAAACAATAAAACAGCGAACGAATAGAAAGTACAGTTCAGATAACTATCGAGGTACAAAATAATTAATCATAGTACGATCTTCGGGACAATTTATCTGCGCATGCCGGCTGTGCTCCAAACATTGCAGTTGGTTTTCATTAAGGTTGTATCAAACAAAGAAACGAGCCCTTAAAATTGCCTTCTTTCATTCAAAAATTGCAGGAGGCATTTGAACCTTCGGTCACCCTGGCCACACTTGTGGTGGTTCCTTTTTTATTCTGTGAAAATGTGTATATGCGTCGATCTGGAAAATAAAGGGTTCTATGCATGGACACGGCCGCTACATAAAAAACATCGAAGAAATTATAAATAGCATTTCACAACATGCTTGCGTTTGACGAATTCGCATTGGCGACAAACTTAGGCGATTGCGTACGCAAAGCTTTGCATACTATATTCCATAATTCTGTAGTAATCGGAAGTTATTATGCACGTTTGGCAACGTATAACAACGCACGCTCTGGGTATGACCGCGCATGCGAATTTCGGGTACAACAGTGGCTCGATAACAGTGATACACAATGCGATGAAAACGAAGAACGGACAAAAAAGGTAAATAAACAACGCGTGGCAATATCTACGCAAGACGAAGAGCAGTATTATATTTGAGAGATTGGTGTCATTACATTCAGCGTCGTATTTCCCGCCTGTTCGGAAAGTAAACACCTGGATTACGCGGTGAATGTTCTGTAGCTACGTTGTGGCGAAGTAGAGTGCTCGCGCGCGCCCTCTACGCTGAATACGGCTTCACTTAGTCGACTGTTGCAATCAGTCTTGTAGTAGATCCCGCTCTTTCACGCGTTTTTTCTCACTCGTTCGGCGTGAGCACAGCATGTCAAGTGTAGTTTGCATTGCATGCTAAATTGCGCCAGTTGCGTTAATGTAGCTAATTCTGTCTGCAATATACTTACACAGGACCATTTGTGTATCTTATAACATTGTAGGCTGCTTCCAATATTGCTCAACAAGGTTGTGTTCTCCTTTGCAGACTTGAAGAGGTGCGTATTTGTTTTGTGCTCATTGTTTAGAAATGCTGTGCACGGCTGCTAAGGTTTTACAGTTAGGTGTTGCGGCTGCTTTTCTTTTTTCTTTAACTGCAATTTTGTGCAATAGGTAGTTCGTTGCATAGCCCGATAAGTTGTGTTAGTGGCGCTTGCTTTACGTCTTTATAACTTTACAAAGCTGTTCACAGGTGGTTCACAGGTAAAATTAGTTTGCGAAGGACGCAATGCGTTGTTGGTCAAAGTCGGTAGTGCAGTATTCTAGGGACAGTTGCTGAAATTTTTGCGCAGTGAATTAAATTGCGACCCTGCTCCTGTGGTAGCACCGCGATGTCTGCGTCTCCCGCCCTGTGCATGCTCTATCCGGGATAAATGCGTCGTTACGACGTAATTCAAAGAACTTATGTTCAACTTCTCACGGGTGCTGCGTATGCCTTAACACGCTTGTTTCTTAATTTTCCTAGAATGCGTATGCACGTTGAAAGAACGATGCTGTGACCCCGTGCCGACGCGTTTTGACACGACTCCGAACCTTGCTTCACGCTGGCTTCGTGCCTCAAGACGCCGCCACATTTCTGCGTATTTAAGCAGGCAGTAGTAATTTTCCTGCCGCACGCTGGCTTGTTACCGTTTTATTTACGGGAGAAAGCTATACAGTATTGTGACCAGTTGCCGCCATTCCATTGCACACGATTCCACATGGAGGTAGCACTGCTGTTGCTAGGCCTAAGCGTTCAGTTTTCTCAACCGCTGTAGCCAAGGCGTCGAATAGCTTTCTGAATTCTCGCCTTTCGGCAGCCGACGCATCAATATTCTGGTGTACTTCGATAGCCACCTCGCAGGATGTAGAGTATGCTGCTTATTTGCGAAGCATCGAAGTCACTCGTGCTGTTCCTTCAATCGGCAAAAACAAGCATGGTGACCACATTGGGTCACCATTTTGTTCGCGCTCGGTATTTTTTTCTAGTATGGTATAAAAATTAAGCTGTGTCATCTCCCTTGAGCTGTTGAAACGTCGTTGTGCTGTCTTAAGTAACTTATTTCAGCCATTCTTTATGCACGTTGGCGCTTCTTTTTTGTTTTTTCATCGTTTTTGTAGTTAGCCTCCGCGGCGCTGATTTGTTGCCGCGCGTGAAAAACGCGCGCTTTGTTTATCGTGCCTCGTTGACGGAGCTGCTCGCGTTCTGCACGTGCGGCGTTGCTGCGAAAAATGCGAAGCCTTTGTGTCGTTCTCGTTTTCCAAATTGATTTTCGTCGGGCGCGGCGCTGAAGGCCGTGGTATTTTACGGCGTATTATGTAAGCACTAAAGGAGGAGCACGTGTTTTTAGGGTCGGCTGCGCGTCTGTGCCATCACAAGATTTTCAACAAAGACGCTGCTTCAAATCTTGTACTCGCCTATGTAGTTGCGTACTAAGGTGGCCTAAATGCCCTTCCGCAATCACTGTGATGTTTCAAAGTTGCCAGAAGACATTGACAAATCAATGTTATTTGTCATCGTCTTCAAACGTCGCAATGCAAACGGGCAGACATAAGTGTACCAGGTGCGTCAAACGTTGGCGCAGTAAGCACCTGAAATTAAGTATGGACAGAGCTAACATTGCACGATACAACACGATTTTGCTCTGCGCTGGACAAATGTTCATGCAAAATGCAGTTTCAGATTGCACAGATGAATCTCTTGACTGTTCTAAGAAGGTTTTCAAACTTGCCACATTTGTGCCTGAGCAAACTGGAAATGATGCAGTGTTCAGTTGGTGCTGGTAAAATGCAGTGTTCTGTTGCTGGGAGAAGTGAGTCTTGCACAACACTCACATAATGGGGCAATAAGAAATGTGGCAGAGCCACTCTGCACGGTTTTGCATTTCACTTTCATCCCCACGACTACTGCTGCTGCCTTTGAGCGGGACTCTTTACTTTTGGATTTAAAAGGAATGATGATGCAGTCACACATTGAGCTTACTTAAGTAGTCTTACATGACATTTAACTGTTCTCTATGTAGTAGTCAGTAAAGTTTGCAGGTACAGGAAGTCTTAACATGAAGTGTTTGAAAACAATGTCGTAATGGGCAAACACCATATGTGTAAAAACCTGCACGGTGGCGACGAGCGATGCAGAAAGCGACAAAAGTGGACAGATAGCTTGATTAACAGCTCGGTTTTGCTAATCTAGCCAATAGCAAGAAGCTGAACAGGAGGTATGCGAGTGACAGGCCGCCGGCACTGAACAGAAAAAGCATATAACCAAATGTTCATGCACGTTGGAAGACAAGAAAAAAAATTTAATTCAGGACTTGCAGAAATATATGACGTCGCTTTGTACAACAAAACTTATTGCGTTACTGGATAATGCTGGAATTATGCCAGTTTCAGTAGAGTAGGCACACTTATGCCAGCAATACTAGAGATTCGTTGCCCAAGCTGTTGCGTAAGTGGGGTTTGGTTTGGTGAGCGACAGCATCTCCATGGCGTGGATTTTGGTGCATATAGTGTTTGGCCTTGATGCATCACCCTGCAACGGGAAGTGTTCAGTGCTGTTGAGTGTCCTGCATGATTCACATGGAGGGTGTCGCACAAGAAAATGCAGCTGTTATTAGCAGCAACCTTAACTTGCTTCGTTTTGTGTGGCTCTGTCCAAGTGCACGGTATTAACAAAAGTAGTTAGTGCAAAATGAAAAGGTCAGCATTTTTGTTTTGCACAGCTATTATTCCAGCTATGCCCGTTGAGTGCTCTTACTGTGCTCTGCACCAGTGGCATTATCTATTGTTGTTCGTTGTCATTGGTTCCCACGTGTTGCATTCAACGTGAAATGGCCCATCTTCGAGTTTCTACACAACTTCACGGTGCTTTTATCCTGTTCTCCATCTAACAGGGGTGACAGTCTGCCCATCCGAAAGGGTGTTGTAGTGTAAATTCTGACTACACGTGTGCATTCTGTTCATATGTTATTAGTTTTCATTTCAACTGCTGTTGAGCTGAAAGGCAGTTACAGGACATAGTGGTGTTTACAGGACATTCGAACCTTGTCAAGGCACACCAACTGATAAAGGTGTATTCAAGCCATTGGCGTGATTGCGGACAAATTAGTCGCTTGACAACGACGTGGTTGTATCACTGAGCAGCTAGCATTCACAAGATTGGCGAATTCTAGTATTTCTTACTGAAGATCTCAACTGTGCTTTGTGTCTTAGTTGTTTTGCAAATTGTTTACCCAGACCAAAAGACTGCCGCAGGGACGGGTGATGTGCAGTCACGTGATACGGTCACACGACTGATTACCATTTGCATACCTGCCAAGTCTCCCGGATTACCCGGGAGACTCCCGGATTTTGAACGTTTCTCCCGGTTGTACGGGTCATAGGAAAATCTCCCGGAAATCCAGTTTTGCCCCGCGCGTCCAGTGCATTGCGCGCCCCGTGCGTCACGGTGACGCGAGATGGGACGTTTCTCGTACAGATGCGCTACGCGCAATTTAAAAATTGATCCTAAATGTGTTATAGGTTATATCAGCCGTTAATATTTCGTAGATGATGCGTTTGTTTACACACAAACCTATCCCACAAGTTATCTCGCCTTCAAAATTTTGTGTCACTACTGCTTTAAGTGGAGAGCCCAGAACTTAAAAGGGTAGCCGTTACCGATGTCTGTCGAGATAGCGTGTTCGCCAGCGCTTGCAACCGTCCCCGTCTCAACGGCGCCCCTTATGGTCCCTAGCCCGACGAAATAACTGGTAAGCAAGCGACGACAGGCCTCGCACGCGGAGCGATGTTATCGCATGTGCCCTTCGCGCGACGGTGACGGCCGGGTCGTTTCATCTCTGCTTCAACCGCGTTCGTCCCTAGCGCTAGCGCGCATTTACTCGCACGTGAAACAGACGATGCGTAAGCGATGTTATCGGTTTGGACTCTGTACAGATCAGCGGCGACCGCAAAATCCCGCTGACATTGTCCATATAATTGCTATCGCAGTAACCCCCCCCCCCCCCTCCGTTGAGTAGATCTCCCGGATTCCGTTTCTCCAAACTTGGCAGGTATGCATTTGGTCTGTTGTGTGAATATAGCTTAAATGGCTACATCTTTATTTTGCTGAGTTGGACATCACAAATTATTGCTTGAGCGACCAAAATACCATCATAACCTGGGAAGAGTGTTTACTGAGATAATGCACATCACTAGGAGGGGCAGATACTAAAACACACATGGTAGCGTTGTCTTAGAAAACTGGCTCGTGAAAACAAGGGGAATTGGCCATGCTGTTTAAAGAAAGATGCGCATAAACGAGAAAGCCTGTGGATAGGCTTTGCATTGCCTTGGTTGTTAAACTGGCTGATAGATTTTAAAACTAAATGGTGTAGTAAAGCTTCAGTGCAAAATACTTTGCCATAAAAGTATCACCCCTAACCTCTATCACCACGAATTGCCTTGGGAACAATGAGTAACGTATCAGAATGCCTGCCACAAAATGGTTAAAGGGACCCTGAACGAAATTTTTGCCGCCAAAATTTTCAGCAAAATTGAAAGATTGGGTGCTGAAATCAGTAGACACAACCTTCATTTCAGGCAGAAACTAGCGAAAAATAATGAATATTGAGTTTTTCATGAACTGCACAAGCCACGCTGTGAACTTGTGGAGGTGATGTTTGATGACATTTTAACGTCCCCCAGGAAAGGGCATGCTAACCTTGCCAGCGTCTCAATCCGCTTCACTCCCACTACGGTTCCTAGAACCACTACAACCGGTCGGCACCGGCAGCGAACAATGCTTCCAGCTGGGATAAATCCCCTAAGGGGTGAGGGTACATCTCAGCGCCTTTATGGAAGGACAGTGGAATGTAAATGAGGGGTGGAGAAAGGGAAGTAGAGGACAGGAAAACGTGCACCCTGCATCTCTCGTGGGGACATTTGATGTCACAGCCATCGATGTGCGGCCCTGCGCGCACTGACAATCCTCCAAAAATATAGCCAACTATTCAGAAATATGTAAAATAAACTTTATCGGAACAGTCTCATCTTCCAAGTGGAATTTCGATGCTTTCGTCATTTTCTTCCTATTTTTGTTCAGTATTCCTTTAAAGGGCCCATAAACAGGATCAGACTTTTTTTTACATCTCCCAAACAAGCTCGCCAGTTTATGCAGACAGCCGCGGCGATCACATTTTATGAATGTCACAGCTGTGCGTCACGCAGACGCTCCATTTTGAAGAACAATTTCCGCGCCCTTCTCCAGCGTCTGTCCAATCCTCCTCGTACGTGACGTGACGAAATCTTTCCCATGGGTAACACTACGTTGCACCGACTTCGTTGGCTGGTCCTCTGCTCTATGAAATGGTGCCGTGGCCCTGCTGTGATGCAATTTTGGCCGTGCATTTACTGCACTTCTCACCGCGCCGCTAGGGAGACCCTAGCACCGCTCTCACCCAAGCGACATGTGGAGGAACCCTTGCTCAGTTGGCTGCGTCTGATGACGTAATTGCTGACAGTACGTTGACGGAGTGGGCGTAGTGATGGCAGCGGGCTACGCCTACCCCACGGAGCAAGGAACATTTAGGAGGTGCAACTCTGCTGCTTGAGGCGACCAGATAACGTCAAACTGCCGGGCAGCCACTTCATGCTGGCGGTGTCTGGTGACACGCCAGGGAATTGCTGCCGTTTCGGTTTCCAAGGGAACCGGCCACACGCTTTGCTTCCTCTCTGCCGCAGTCACGGAGCATGGTAGAGGTGTGCACGGGCTCCGGGTAGCCCGAAAGCCCGAGCCCGACCCGGCCCGCGGGCCGGGCTCGGGCGGGCCGACGTATTCTCACCTCGGGCCCGGGCCGGGCTTGGACTACTTGGAGTTTTATCGGGCCGGGCTCGGGCCCGGCGCAAAGCCCGATTCAAGCCCGAAATATAGAGAATGAGCGGGAATTGTTTCCCAGCACGCATACAGCGCCTTTTCCGCGACCGTCCTTTACCGCTTTTCCTTTCCATTCGCTACTTTAAACAAAAGGGGAGCACGTGAAGCACTGCTTCTGTTGCACTCCGACAAACAGAGGATTAACACCACCTGAACTAGTGACGGCGCCAAGCGACCGTTCGCGTTAGATTTAAGGCCAAATCCCATATGAGTGAAAATGCACGCGACAGCGACGAACGACCCGAAGTAGATCGCCTTCGTGTAAGCTGACGCTTGCATGGGCATACCCCATACACGTGACGGCTTTGCCGAGTGAACTCCATTGTTGCTGGCATGAGGCCGTCTACTTGTAATTTGTAATCTGTGTAATAGAGACTGTTCGTCGCGTGTCGTTTGATCATATTCCATATGCTCAATAAAATGCCATATTACCGGAAAACGACGTTTTGTTTTCGCAGCGAACCTTCAAAAAGCCGGGCCGGGCCGGGCCCGGGATTGTGTTTTCGTACGTCGGGCCGGGCCGGGCGGGCTCGCAGCCCTTTGCCGCCGGGCTCGGGCGGGCCTTTGACAAAGTCAGCGGGCCCGGGCCGGTCTCGGGCTCAGAAATACGGCCCGTGCACAGCTCTAGAGCATGGCCTCTGAGCGCGTTCGGTTCTTTGCTCCACCTTTTGCCTGCAAGGCTTGTGCCCGCTTGTGCAGGTTTCAAGAAAATACTAGTGTCCCATCTTAGGCTCGCAAATGCCTATGAAGAGCATATTGTGCACAGCAGCGTTATTACAGCCACGGCCGCTACATAAAAAGAAAGGTTACTGAGAAGGCAATCCAAAAAAAAAAAAAATTGCGCGCCTGCTGAAGCAAACATCGCCGTTGTCTGCTCACAAGCGCTGCTAAAAGAGAATGCGCGTGGGCGTGCTTGCCTGGTCGCGCCCGGCTAGTATAGTGCTTTTTTTTCTCTCTCTCTTTGGCGGTTGCGGCTTCGTGCCTCCATCGGCGCATGTTATTTTGGTATTTTTTCTGACGTTACTTGGACGCCCACCGGCACCCGTTCTAACGGGAGTTTCGCCTCCTAAATATTCCTTCCTCTTGGCTGCCGAGAAGGGTGGGAAGGCCGAGCGAGAAACCGAAACCAGCTGAAGCGGGATGCTCTATACCCTGTAACTTCCTCATCTCAGCATTTAAGCACAAAATTCTTGTGGCAGTATGTTCACACCGTACAACTGCACAATTATCGCTTCATCACACATTTTGGATTGCGGGGTTGTTTCCTGGCCCTTTAAGCAGCGGTGGGATGTGTAATCACTATTTGCCTAATTTGAGCGTGTAGTAGTTCAGTATGCATGCGTTAGGGTCTGAGTAGTTAGAATTGTTTGTTTGGTGTTGTATATATAGTGCCAGCCATTCTGCTGTGTGTGTGTGGCATTGCAATTTCCATACGCTTGCATGTCATCATCACTGTGGCGTATTGTGCTGGCCGTTTGCAGACATGGCGGACCAACCTACGGGACGAGCAAGAGGCCGGTCGCGAGGCAAATCTCGCGGCTCCACAGCCCCGCCGCAACAGGAATCTGCAATGCGGAGGCCTGGCTTTGAAGGTGCTGGGCCGTCTCAGGTGGGCATGGCCTTATTTGTTATGTGCTAGTAACTTAATTGTTTGATTGGCCTTAGAATGTGCAATGTTACTTGCTTAGCCATTGTATCAGTACTTCAATATGATGCAACGTGTTGATAAACACGAAAGCATAAAGCTCTGAAGAAGCAGATGCATGCAGATATTGCTGTTGAAATAAGTCTTTCAGTTCGGTAGAAGTTATGTCATGAAGTGTGGCAGCCAAGTGCATCCATGATATAAGCTCATGCGCTCAGCAGTGTTCCCGGAAGGTGGAGTTACCAGCCATCCGGCTTATGATGTCAGTCTGGAGTGCACAGAGAGTGGTGCACGCTTGTGTGCATCCGTCTTTGAAGAGGAAGTTCTGCAGATTCCCTAAGTTGCCTCCGACTATATGGATAGTTTTTGATGAGGGTGGATGAGGGTTTGAAATTTTCATTCTGAATGTATGATATTTTTCAATATCTGTACTCTGAGCAGTACTTCAAGGAGTCTTAAAAATGAAGGCTGATGCATGTGGTAACTGTCCTCACAGATTTTGCTGCAGGAGTGCCATGGTTGTGTACAGGCACTAGTTGCTGAGCAAACATAGGGCAGATCATTCACGATGTATTATTTGCAGTATGTTAATAGTGGCCTTGCATGCATATACTATCAAGTGAAGAATCCCTAATGCTTCTCTTGTTGGATATTTTATTTTTTTTTATCGGATGGGCTCCACACAATCTGACTTTATTTTAGGGTTGTGTGAATATAAAACTTGGAACTTCTAAGCAAATTTGAATAGAAACCAAAGATAAGTCAAATTGAATATTTTCTGATAAGAGTACAGTTGGCTTTTGCAAAAGCCCTTTTTTTTCTTTTCCATCTCCTGCATGGACAAGAGATTAAGAAAAAGATCAAGCTTATCGCACAACAAATCGCAACACTGCTTGTCGCTGTGCGATTTGTTGCTTGAAAATTTCTCTCTACAAACCGTATCCCACGGCTTGTTGCAAAAAATTTTCCATTTGTGGAAAGGAAATTAGGCCAATTCGTTTCTCGAATTGTACTTATTAGCCGCCACAAGGATACCAGCAGCCACCGCAACAGTACCAGCAGCCGCCCCAACAGTACCAGCAGCCACCGCAGCAGTACCAGCAACAGCCGGGGTATCAGCAGCAGCCAGCTTACCAGCAGCCGCCCAGTGGCATGGCCGGTCGTCCTCCCCCGCAGCAGGCGCCACCGCAGATGCCCCCAACTGGAAGGGCCGCCCACCGTCCCGCGGGAGCGATCGCCAGGCCTGGGGAGGTTGCCCCAGTGCAACCGCCTGTCCAACAGATGGGCGCCATGAGCTTGGCCGGTGGGGACACTGCTGGCCGGGGTGCCCGTCGCGGCCGCCGCGATGAAATCGCTATTCTCGCAACTCGTCCCCAGCGCATCACAGACAAGAAAGGTGGGTGTCTGTGTGGGGAAACAGTGTATCTGTTGACTACAGTGGAACTTCGATTATACGACTTTCAGGGGACCGCGCAAAATCGTCGTATAATCCGGGCGTCGTATAATCGAAAAACCGAGATTATAGGCAGTGACGGTCATTGTTGCCCCACAACAGCGGGCACATAATGCCTAAGAAAGTCCGCGGCACAAACCTACGCTGCTCCGAGGAACGTAGATTAAATTAATTGAAAAAATGACAACCACGCATTTTATCGGAGGTGTGAACGAACCTTTATTTCTCACCTTTTAAAAAAAATCTGTGATTTTCTTCTGAGAGTTTGCCCAGCCACGACGCATCAGCTTTCTTTCGATAGCTGCAACATCTGGCAGCATGTCGCCGATCTCGTCGCGTGCGCAAGCAAACCGCCGAATGTGGTCGACGTAGCACAACACGTCCGCGTAAGTCGGAACAGACGCGCTAGCCTCTGCAGCGTCGTCCATCTCTTCCTCGTCGGAAGTTCCCGCAGTGTCGGGACGCACAGTTTCGATAATGTCATCCAGCGACACTTCACTGCAGACTGCAACGTCGTTGTCGGCACCAACATAGTCCGCAAAAGATCCATGCAGCTCCAGGCTGCAGAACTCTGGTTCGTTGTCAACAGGCACTGCAGCTTCACTGGTAGAACAAGCACCACTTCTATTAAAGCCGCAGTGCCTGGAGGAGTTGGCGATGGTTTCTGGCATGACTGCGTCCCATGCACTAGCAATGTAGTGCATTGCATCAAGCACAGAAAGCTTCTTATCCAACCGTTGCGTTCCATGCCCGCCAGCCGACGCTGCACCAGAAACTTCCAATATTTCTGTTTCATGCACTTGATGACGCCAGCGTCAAGTGGCTGCAGCTGGCTTGTGCAATTGGGGGGCAGAAATACAACTTTCACATTTCCCAAATGCAACATATCTGATGGATGGCATGGCGCATTGTCAAGCAGAAGAAGAATCTTTCTGTTCTTGGCCCCAATTTCTAATCCAGCTGCTGCAGGTATGTAGAAAACATAGCAGCCGTCATCCAGACTTTCTGGTTAAGCATGTATTGGCACGGCAGCCTTTTCAAATTCTTGAAGCATCGCGGCTTCTCAAACTTGCCGATCACGAGGGCAGGAAGCTTTTCAGAGCAGTTTTCATTAGCGCAAAGCAATACGGTAAGACGCTCTTTGCTTCGCTTACCCCCGTGACAGCTCTCTCCTTTGAATGCCAATGTCTGTTCTGGCTGCATATTATAAAATAATCCAGTTTTGTCCGTGTTGAACACGTCGGACGGCTTGTATTCCTGTATCAATTCCGGCAGCAATGCAGTCCACTTTTCTACAGTGTCGGAGCTAACTGACGCGCTCTCTCCACAGCAGCGGCTGTACACAACTCTACTGCGTTTTTTAAAGCGATCCAACCAGCCATTGGAGCCTTTAAAGTTGTCAATGCCGCAGCGCAATGCAACTGTCTCAGCCTTCTCCTTCAAAATTGCGCCATCCACGGCAATTCCTGAACTGCGGGCCTGACGCAACCACTCAACGAGGGCCTTCTCCATGGCAGCATAATTGCCATCTTTCGCGGCCTTCCTGTTCAGGCCGAACTTTGCCGCATTTAGTAGGATGCTGTCCTTCTTCGCGAGGATCGTTTTCAGCGACGACTCGGGAATGTTCAGGTCGCGGGCAATGCTGGCCCTTGTTGCTCCGTTCCGCTTCTCCTCCTCTTCGATTATGCGAAGCTTTTCTTCGAGCGTCAGAGGTTTTCGGTTTCGCGACATTGTGAGACGCAGCACTCGCAACCAAGAATTCGAAAGCTTCCTCGCACATCAATGTCCAAACACAGACAATTTTGCACGTGGACACAGCAGCTGCGGCGCAGCACAACCAACCGATGAGGCAAACACGTGAAGGAATGGCTGTAGCTGAATGGCAGCACGGCAGTAGGCCTATTCGATTTGCAAGCTTCGACCAATCGCGAGCGGCTGAAACGCCCGAGCCCTCTGGTAGCTAGACAGCGGCGAGCTCCGGTTCCCGCGGCTGTCGCAAACATTGGCTCAACAATCGCCGTTCAACACGTCCGGTATAACGACACGAAATCTAGTGAAAGTTATCGCATACTAGAAAGCGAGCTCAGAATTATCTGCCATGTTATCTGCTCACAACGGTCACTACAAAACCACCCAAAAGAAGAGAGAGAAAAAAAAAAGGCGACAACGGAAGTGCGCAGTGCAATGCGACAAAACGAATGCGCTCCGGCTGGCTCCGGCCAACGTTGGCTCTGGCTAGCTATGGCCGACCGCGTGTCGAAAAATTGAAGAGGCCCTGTGGTGGCAGCGCGGATACAAACTCGGTTCCTCGGTTTCCCGACTTTTTTCGCCCGGCCGCAGTGTGTTTGCGTGCCAGCCCGCATCATCGTAGGTCTTTTTTTTTCTCGGACAGTCCAGCGAAGCGTCGTACGAGGCGGGGCCAGCGTAAAATTGCGTCGTACAATTGAGGTTTTTAATACATTATTTCTATGGGGGTTTTGCCGGGACCAAGCCAATTCGTTGTAAAACGCGGGTCGTCGCAGGACCGGGGGACGTATAATCGAAGTTCCACTGTATAGTGCATTTCAGCACGATAAAGCAAAATAAAGGAACTAAGGGGGAGGAGAAGGCGTTGGACAGGGAAAGCTGTCACCTCTACTCCGTTGTCTTTTTCTCTTATCTCTCTCGTTCCTTTTCTAGTCCTAAAATGCCTAGCTGCCTGGCAGCAAGTCCATATATTTTTTCAACTCACCCAATTTGCCCAGGAGACTCCCGAATTTTGAGCAATCCTCCTGATTATATGGGCACGGCCATAAATCTTGGGAAAAATAGCGCTAGCAGCACCGTGAAAAGAAAATACTGAGAATATCGGTTTAACAATTTTCTGATTGCGTGCGTATTGCTTCAGTCACTTTCCGCAGTACACTTGTGTTCACAGGTAGGCAAACTCGCTCATGAGTCGACTCACTCAGACTCAGATTGGGCGGTGAATGGAGTCCGAGTGAGTCCGGGTGAGTAATATTTTGGTGAGTTTGAGTCCAAGTGAGTCCTGCTGAGGAAAATTTTGGTGAGTCTGAGTCCGAGTGAGTCTGGTTGAGGAAAATAGTCATCTCCAAGTGATGCAAGCACAGACAGTTCTTTCTGCTGCTGTCCGGAGGCAATTCTGATGTTTCTAATCGTTTTCAGGTACGACTGGGAACCCTGTCAAACTGATGTCAAACTACTTCCGTCTGCTCACAATGCCCAACTGGGCCATCCAGCAGTACCACGTGGAGTTTGCGCCGAACATTGAGTCGTCCCGTTTGCGAAGTGCTCTCTTGCGAGACCACCGGGACCGTTTCGGCGGGAGCTACATCTTTGATGGCATGTCCGATTTGAAGAGTGCAACTCGGCTGGAGCATAAGGTAAGACCGTAGAATTGGCACACGGATGATACTCCTCTCCTGTTCCACTTATTTTATAATGGCCTCCATAGTGCGTTTGTTTGGGTGTGCAAAATTTTGCTTTCACGGGAAATGTTTATCGAAGAACGAATTGGTCTGATTATCATTATCAGCACTTGTCCAACGTCCTTTGTGGCAAAAACTAAAGGGGACCTGCTCAGATTTCCCGACTTCAAGTTGCAAATTCGGGCTACGATTTTGCGAATGTTTCGTCTGTCCTTATGAAAATCCAGATTCTGTTTGTGCTAAAGCTTCATTCATTGGCTTCTGACCTTACCTTTGGCGCTCTCAAAGAGCTTACTGAAATTTCAGAGCGAGATCATAATTGGCAAAAATCTGTCTGAACCTTCTCAGTTGGAGATTTAGTTGTCCTCCACCCAGGCTTGATTAGTCAAATGTTGTTCACCTATGTGTGTTGCTTGCAAATTTGTGCCGTTCAGAGTTGACTTCCGCCTGTGTTGTGTGGCTAAAGTCAAGTCGTATTCGTGGATGGGTATGTGTCCCAGAAAGGTGTGAGCTTGGAACGTTGAAAAATAATTACTGCGCTGGCCTCCTGTACTTATGAATTCTAATGTTGGCAGGTACTACTTTCGAGCCAGATTCTTTGCTGATAAGTAAATACTGTATGGTATTTCAGTCACTGTACCTTTTGTTTCTTTCTCTTTTATTTTTGTGGTCTCTGCAACAGATTTAATGCTATAATTGCAACTTCAGTGCTTCCCACAAAATCGGGGCAATCGCATAAGAACATGGGAGAGGGTTGCCATTGTGCGTATGTCATTGCCAACTTAATTTCAGGTGACAGAGCTGTACTCTCAGCGTCGCACTGATGGTGCCCAAATTCGCATCACGGTAAAGCATGTCCAGGAGCTTGCCCCCAACAACCCAGAGCTGCTGAGAATCTTCAACACCCAGATGCGCAGGTGAAGGGACCATGTTTTGTATTGTTGTAGGTGGATGGCAGTGGGCTCTCGCACTGCAGTTATGTACGTAGGCCTTGTCCTGCCTTGCGATTATTAATTTTCCTCGTACTACTATATTTTGTTCCTTTGTGCAGGAACCTGGAGAGCATGCAGTTTGTTCAGATTCGGCGCCAGTTCTTCAATGCTACTGGCCCAAAGCCGATCAGCCGTCATGGGTCAGATTCCGAGCATCCTACATTTCTTTTTGCAGTCTCTGTTGTTACTTGGGTGCCATGCTGGAAAGTTTAGGGGTTCACTTGGAGAAAACAACAGTGCATTGAGGGTAGTGAACAAAGCCGGAAATAGGCAGTAGATTTGAGTGATGGAAGTACAGCTCTGAGTGGGACAGACAGCTCTGGCTTCAGCTGGCAATGACACAAGTGAATTTGGCTCTCCCGGTTGTGCCAGTTGTACCAGTAAGTGTTAGATCAAGTGGTTCCACAGGAACTTCTATAGGTACTAGCTGTGACATGTAAGTGATGCTTCAGTACGTGTCAGCACTGCAGCAACAAATTGCACTGGTTTAGAGAGTAGCTGTGCGTAGTAGACCATAGCTTGGTCTACTACACACCTAGAGCAATGATTATTCAGGGGGCAAAACAGTGCTTACGAGGGCCTCCCAATGATGTCTCAATGCCAGTCGCGATGCTGACGTGCTCTCTGTTGTGCCAGTTGGCTCGCAAAGTCAGCAAAGCTCGCCCTCTTTTCAGAGGCAAGTATGGCATGTAATTGGGGCACTATTCAGTAATAACTGCAGTTTAAAATGTCTGTTGCCTCTTTTTACGTGAACGAATGAAACGTGGGAAGGCATGCAGCATAGTACTCATGAATTGAAATTCGACAATTCAGGGCTAAGTAATGCACATACTTTCGTTTCCAGTGTCGATGGTTTGTGTCATATCTGCATAATTCTGACTCGAACACTTGCATCAGAGCCAACGTTACCTTTAGCGGCCAGACTTGCAGCGACTTGATGAGACTGTCACGAGCAATTGCTAATAGCACTCATTATAGTAAGAAAAAAAAACGATACCATGTTTCAGTTAGTGATTACCCGTACATGGGGTGATACCAGACTTTTCGTGCATCAAGCCTATGGAAAAGCATGTAAATGATGGAAATATGCTAGACATGCCGTTCTGTTGTGCTGCGAGAAAGTTTGCTCCTCGCCTTGTCCTCACGCTACTGTGCTGTCCACGGCCTGACGGGTACTTCTTCTCGAATACTTCTCTTCATGGCATGAGTGTTTACCTGGAACTTGTGGCTCAACTCTGCACAGGCTGGAGATCTGGGAAGGTCTGACCACCGCAGTTGGTCAGCACGATGGTGGCATCCTCATGGTGGTGGACACGGTACACAAGGTGCTTCGCACGGAGAACGTTCTCCACCTCCTCGGCTCGCTGCAGCAGACCGCTCGCGGCAACTACAAGGACGAAGCCGTCAAGGCTGTGGTCGGCTGCATTGTCATGACCAGGTGACTTTCTTGTCCCATCACACTACGAAGTAATCAACACCTTCTGGCAGCGTTACTTCTCACCTGCTTTGTGCTCACTCTGCTGCTTTGTGTCACTGTGCAGATACAACAACAAGACCTACCGTGTGGATGACATTGACTGGACAAAGAACCCGCAGCAGACATTCGACACGAAAGAGGGCCCCATCACCTATATAAAGTACTACAAGGACGTAAGTGAACGCTGTTTTTGTGTTCAACAATGTATTGTAAAACTGCACACAATTCGTTGTCATCTACAGGCTTTGTTTATACTGAAATGAAGTCACTGTAAGAGAATATAAATCTGCTCTGCAAGACAATGGCTGAGGATTCTTTGAACTTGTGCCCTTCACAGTTAGTGCTAAGGTGGTACAGTGAACCATCTTTCTCTTTAAAAATAATCATACACATTTGAACCCCTTTATAAGAGAGACTGATGCAAGAGACAACTGGGTAAAAGAGACACCAGTGTGTTAACATCGAAATAGGTGCTGATCAGAAAGAGAGAACATGGTACCCTGCTTACAAGAGAGCGTTTATATAAGAGACAAGTGCTCCCTGGTGCATGCCTCCTATACCGTATAAACGCGTGTAAGGGCCGCACCCCGTTTTTTTGAAGTGCATATTCTAAAAAAAAAAATCCGCGTAAGGGCCGCACCCACACTTTCCTCAACCAATACGTATTCAAAATGCGCGCGCGCGTAAGCTTCTAGGCGTAGTCGATAGATGGCGCAAGAAAACGCAACCATCATCATCGTCACCAGAGTATGTATATATATATTTTTTGGATTTTATTCGTGTTAAGGGGAGACGCGGGTCTTGGAACGGTCAAAAATGGTCAAAAAATCGATTTTTCGCAAAGCTTATTTTCGAGGCGTTTGTACTTCTGAGCACCTACTCTCAAATTGCTAACGCTAAATTCAGTCGGGAAACGCGATAAAATCGGCTTTCAAAGCACCCCGGCAGCACTAAAATGTCCCCAAAAGGACGAAATTTGTTCGAACTTCCCGCGTGCGCCATGAGCGTTGCAGCGGGCCGAGCGCCGCCATCTTGGGCTAGATTTGAAGCTGTTTTCTTTGTGCACATTTTGCGCCATCTCAAAATGGCGTCGCTCAAGCAGAACGGCCGCCGTCGCGGGTTTTCTGAAGGTCGTTTCCAGGCCACTGATTGGCTCTCACGCGGCGCGCTTTTCAAGCGCGCCTTTCCGAGTCTCCCATTGGCTGGCGCGACCGACACGTCATTTTTTTTTTCTTTGTGTTTGGTTCTCCGCCGTGGCTGTCCGTTTGTGTGCGCCTGCTTTTGCGATCGTGCGTGTTTCTCGACGGACCGTGTCTCTACTTTGTGCCGGTAGTTTTTCCACGCGATCGAGATGCCTGGAGACTCTCGTCTGAAACCATCGACGCAACGAGCTTTTGGAAGCCGTAAAAAACGGGCTTGGAACAAGAAGGCGCCGGCTACAAGGGCACCGTCGGCAGCGGAGTTGGAGTCGCGGCCGGACCCTTTGGACCTGCCGGGAACTTCAACTGACGACACCGTGGGACCAAGTTCGACTAGCGAAGCACTTCGGGTTGATGCCGCGTACTACTCAACGGCGGAGCAGGCGCAGCGAGTTGAGAGATCGGCGCAAACGAAGACCGTTCTGTCTGGAAAGTCGGCTACCCAGCGCAAGTTCGACCTTCTTGGAGTAAGCGCGGAGTGCCAGACCGGTGACGCCGGGACCGATTTTTTGCTCGTCGATATGAAAGTTTTGAATAACTTTTTTGCACAAGCGAAGTGCGACAAATGCGACGCAAAAAGTCTCAGCGTGAGGAAGGCAACGGACAAGGAGTACGGCCTTGCGGTAAAGCTTATTTTTTCTTGCAGCAGTTGTGATTTCGAGAAGAAGCAATTTTCTTCTCCGAGAGTGAGCGGAACTGCCACCATCACTCCTTCGAAGTCAACATGAGGGCCATGAAGGGGATACAGATGATAGGCAAAGGTGTTACTGCCCTTTCGGACTTTTGTGCGTGTATGAACCTTTCGCACCGAGGCTTGCACCACAAGACGTTTCAGGAACACCTAAAAAGTTTAGTGAAAGCCTGCGAAAACACAACGACTGAAAGTGAAGCTGCTAGTGTGGCAGTAATAAAAGAGCTGTATACAGACTTCCTGAACCCCATAGGGAACATCGATGTTGTGTTCGACGGCTCATGGATGACGCGAGGTCGGAGCTCACACATAGGTGTGGGCTGCATCATTGAGCTCTACACTGGCCTTGTAATTGACCATGTTGTTTACTCAAACTTTTGTCTCGGCTGTGCCCTGGGACCACAGCCGCAAGACGAAGGGTACACCGACTGGCTGGCAACCCACGAGTGCCAACGAAACATCGAATGCAACTCTGGCCGCATGGAAGTAGAGGCTGCGCTGACCATGTTTCAGAGGTCCTGGGCCAAGCATGGTCTGCGCTACACGACTGTGCTCTCTGATGGAGACAGCCGCACTTTTCATGCCTTGTCCGAAGCCGAGGTGTACGGCTTTATCCAAATAGACAAAAAGGACTGCATCAACCATGTCCACAAGCGAATGGGTGCAGCTTTACGGAACCTTGTGGACAAAAAGAAGGCTCAGGGTGAGTCTCTTGGGGGTAGAGGAAAGCTCACACAAGAGAAGATCAAGAAGATCGCGAATTACTACGGATATGCCCTGAGGAGCAATATCAATGACGTGCCAGCTATGAAGAGGGCAGTCGAAGCTACACTGCTGCACATGACATCGACAGATGATGCACCAAAGCACTCAAAGTGCCCCGAGGGTGCTAGCTCTTGGTGCAAGTACAATAGAGCCTTGGCCAATGGGGAGAGTCCACCTTCACACAAGAATGCCCTGCCGGCTTGTGTTGGGGCTGCTCTGGAGCCAGTCTTTGCGAGGCTCAGTGATGAGAGCCTGCTGGCACGGTGCTGTGAAGGGAAGACCCAGAACGCGAGTGAGAGTCTTCATTCGGTCATCTGGACCCAAACTTCAAAGAATGGGAACGCTTCGCTGGAAAGTGTGAAGCGAGCTGCCGCTGAGGCTGTTGCCATCTACAACCAAGGAAGAAGGGCAACCAACGAGTCCATTGCTGCAAGTTTGGGCTATATTGCTGGGGATTGCCTTGTTCGACGAAGCCTAGAAAAAGACTCTCTGCGTTTACGCAAGGCAAATGCAACTCATCTGAAGAGCACCAACACAAAAAGACTCTTGCAAGGAGACACAAAACGGGTGCAACTGAAGATTACAGTCCTGGACTACTTTGAAGGTATTCTCTCAAGCATAGCAACCTATTACCCAGGGTAACGCTGCCTAACATCTAGAAGGTTCTTCCTAAAGACTGAAAAGACATGAGCAGCCAGTCGCTTGAGCCTCATACCCCATGGCTTTTCCAGAACCCCCCAGCCGCTTGTCATGGTGGGGTTTTGATCATGCTTGCACATTGGAAAATTTTTTTAGATATGATTCCTTGGGTGGAACAAGACACTTTCTGTTTTGTTTTGAAGGGAAACAGATGGGGAACATGTGAATAAAATTTATGGTTAAAGGTTCCTTTTAGAAATTTATACAGTGCGTGTCAATCTTCAAACGCGATTTTCTCAGCTTCACATTTTTTGCCAACTTGACCAGCCTTACGGATCTTTTCATTATGTTTTTGTAAGGTAATTTTGATAAATTTTATACCGTTGAATTCGTAAAAAATAGGACTGTGGAGCTATGCTATTTTTTTGTGGCTAAGATGAACATATGAAATTTTGTGAACAATAATGTGAGCTAATTGCATTTCAAGATTACACAATGTCAATACAATTGAAAGTTCTTATATGATGATATATCTCAGTGACAATATAAATAGCATAGCTCCACATGGCAGGTCTTTGGCTACAGCTGCATCTTAAACAGAACCTAAAAATACTGAGGGAAAGTGTCTTAATGACCCGTAAGAAATTACCTAATTAGATTTCACTTATGCTCTCACAATTTGATAACTAATTGAAGTACATGAAAACTAATTATATTTTTGAAAACAGGAGGAAGAAATACATATACACACCCAATTTCATTACAATATCTCCAATAATAAAACTTTTCGTTTCGAGACCAGTGTCTCCCCTTAAGATGTTCGTGAAGTGGGCTAAAAATTTTAACTTTTTTATTAGTATTCATAGACTCGCCAACTAAAGTTAAAGCAGGATTTTATCTTTAGCTTCTCACATCTCTATACAAACGCGCTATCGGCGCTATCCATATCGGCATTAGCATCACCAACTTTGGCATGGCGTTCGCGTTGTTCGGTTTGTGCCATGTTTGTGCACTTCAGCCAGCCATTTGCTGTAGTTTTCTGCACACTGTTCGATGACCTTCGTGCTAGCTTGTTTTCTACACGGCGTTCACGTTTTGGCAAGATGGGCAAGTACCTGAATAGCTACACTGCTGGCTATAAGTTGAAGGTGATCGAGTATGCTCTCGAGCATCGGAAACGTGCCGCCGGCAGAAAATTCGACGTTGACGAGAAGTGTGTTCGACGTTGGTGTGCTCAAAAAGAAGCCTTGCGAAACACCAACAGCACTAAGTGCGCTTTTCGAGGAGAGCAGTGCAAGTTTCCCGATTTGGAAGAAGATTTGCTCCGCTATGTGACTGAAGTGCGGAATGATGGTCTTGCACTCACAACGGACATGCTGCGTGTGAAGGGACTAGCCTTGGCGACTGTACTTGGGTGGATCCTATCTGCGTGGAGCTCGGTGTCGACGGACATTGTGTCCCGAAGTTTTAAAGTCGCCGGGATATCTAACAGCTTGGATGGCACGGAAGATGACTGCTTGTGGGGTGACGGCGCTTCGCAGCACACCATCTCATCTCGGACTCCAAGTCTGAGGACTCGCCGAGTGACGACGATTGAGCACGTATGTCGCAAGAAATGTCGTATACTGCAATAAACGCTCTTCGTTCGCTAACTGGTGCGTTTTTACTTTTAAAAAAAAAATGTCGCGTGTATGGGCCGCACCCTGAAAATAGGCCCTCATTTCTTGAAAAAAAAGTGCGGCCCTTACACGCGTTTATACGGTAAAGGGGTTCAACTGTAGTACTGCCAGATGGGTATCTGGCAGCAGGCAACACTTATACAGTAAAACCTCGTTATAACGAAGTTGAAGGGGGAATCATAATTACTTCGTTATAACCATTAGTTCGTTATAGCCAATATCCATTTCTACCGACAATTAGCACACAAGAGAGGATGTACTGACCACCAAATCCCACAGCAGCCCGCCACGCAAACGAAAAACGGCCGTCGCACGGAGAAAAACTAGCAAAAGAAAAAAATAAAGAAAGAACAGCAAAGAACTGCTACTTTATTCACGCCAAACTCGGCACACCAGCTGGCGGCTCACTTAGCAGAAAAATAGTCCTTAATAGACTTCTGCCGTGTCTTCCTCAGACGGATGATGGCTTTTTCGGCCGCTGCCGCTATGTCGAGTCCGTCCTCGCCGTCATCGTGAGCGCCGAAGAAGCGGCGCAGCAGGTCTGCCGCATCCAGCGCTTGCGCGGACGTCGGAACATCGGGTTCACCAACTCCGGGCTGTCGTCGACACATTCGTCACTGTCGTCATTCACCACCCCTGTCACCGCGCGCACAATTTCAGCCTCTGTCACTCTTCGGTTGTCACCGCGTCAGCATCGGCACTGACGTACGTGCAGAAGGTGTCGCAGTCGGGCACAACTCCGGCGTCAAGGAGAGCGTCCCACGACGCCAGGTCTTGGTCACCCGCGGCACCCTCATTGGCGGCAGCACCGATATCTTCGCTGTCACCGCCGCTGTTGACGCCAAACGAGGCATGCCGGAAGCAGTTGGCGATCGTGCTTGCTGTTACAGACATCCAAGCAGCCTGTAGCATCTCGATCGCCATGTAGAGGTCGATTGTAGTCTCGCGCTTCATGCTCATATTGAGTAGAATTCGGTCGATCACACGGTTGCGGTACCGTGCTCAACGCTACGCCGAAATCTTGGGCAACTTTTTTCTTCTTGACGCCGGACTCGACAGCTTTCAACATAGCCGCCTTCTGCTCGATTGTAATCGTTTTACGCTTTCGTTTGCCGTTGCCGTCGTCCATCTCCTGTCTAGCGGCGGGAATCGAGAGAGACGCTGTTCTGATGCACACGCAGCGAACGACAAGCAAAAAGGCCCGCGCCGCGCGGTCGCCGCGACACCGTCCACGCGCGCAACAGGAGAGCGGGCGGGTCCACGAGTTCCGCGGGAGAGGGGAGGCCGGCTTGGCCGAGTTACGTGCGCGGGTGGGTCCACGAGTTTCAGTGGAAGGGGAGGCAGGCAGACGCGCACCCTCGCGCGTGTTCGCAGGCGGCTCCTCGGGAGCGCGAGGCGCGAGTTTTGAATTACCGCATCCGTGATGGGACATAAACCGTCGCGCGCTATAAGACATTGACTTGCTGGCTACCAAAATGGTCAGTAAATGCTCGGTGGGGAAAAAAAAAGGTTCGTTATATCCATTGCGAGGAAATTTTAGCTTCGTTAAAACGAGGTTTTCAATACATGGGCGTCTATGGGAATTTCAAGGGGAATTACGATTGCTTCGTTATATCCATTAGTTCGTTATATCCCGCTTCGTTATAACGAGCTTCTACTGTAGTAACCAGCCTACGGTGACGAGTGTTATCCAGAACCTGGGGTTTACAGTGTGCTCTGCTGTAAGCCCCAGATTTCGCCTGCCTCACACATGCCTTGTCCATGTGCAGCACTACCAAAAGGATATCAGGGACCTCAACCAGCCCCTTCTCGTGTGCCGCCCGAGAGAACGCGACATCAGGGTTGGGCGCACGGACAACCTCTACCTCATTCCAGAGCTGTGCTTCCTCACTGGTGAGTGGAAGGCTTTCGTACCAAAGGAGACATCCTTTTCTGGAGACAAGATATTGAGTGAACCATTTCTGTGTGATCTTCATATTGGATTTTTATTTTTTTTAATTTTTTGCATTAACGTGTGGAAAAACTTTGTCCGCAATCAACAAGTGGTAATTTCCAGACGCATCAAAACTGAAGTTGTCAATTCTGCACGGAGCAACAAGCCCTTCTAATGTGTGTGGTTTGTCTAGCAGAGATCGAATGCAATAATCTCGTCTATTTGCTGTATGGGGATCGTGACCACATTTGCAAGATCTTGCATAATTAGCCTTGGATGCATCTGCACATGCGGGTGTGACAGTATTGATGGCACTGAGCTAAGCGCACAATCTTCAAGCACCTGAAATGCCATCGACACCAACTTGACTGACCCTAATTGCGCGAAATCTTCTCGGGTACATTGTATTCCGGAAAGAGAGTGGCCAAAAAGTGCTCCTTCGGATTTTGGCCGAAAGTGGCCATGCTACGACCTTTCCTTTCATCGCAGGATTGACGGACGACATTCGTTCGAACTTCAGCATCATGAAGGACTTGGCTAGCGAGATGAAGCTGGACCCTGCAAAGCGTGTGGCCAACCTGCAGGAATTCATGCGAAACATGACCAGGTGTGTGTGGATGAGCGTTTCTTGTACTTACCAAGATCTCGAGATTGCATGAAAAGCATCTTGGTTTTCTTGTTTTCCTTGCCATCTGTGTACACCTGCCTCTATCATGTATAGTTTCTCTGGATTGGTATCCAGACTGGACTGGCTATAAAAGATCGATTGCCTCCCACCACAGTGCCTCTATTGCTAGTTCTCTTGCTAAGCACGAGGTTGCTTGTTTGAATTCCTGGGAGCAAAATGCCAGACAGGCTCAATTACCTGAATATTGCAATGCATTATATCTTTTGTCTTTCTTTTCTTTATCCGCTGGTACTTCGTATGTACACTCAAACCTCGTTATAACAAACACGGATATAAGGAAGTAAATGAAGAATAGTCTTGTCATAGCTACAGTGTTACAAATAAATGTTTATAACGAATTTTCGGATATAACTAAGTTATTTTCGTGGCAGATGCGACTTTGTTATAATGAGGTTTGAGTGTCCATATATACCTGGTTCTTCAGCGGAATAAACAGTTGGAAGTCAGCGCTGTCTCTGTTGTCATCATTTCCAGTTTTGCTTGCTGTTACATGTGTTGCAATGAACCAATTAGCCCAGCAAGCAACCATTCTTTACTTGGATAGTATAACTGGATATAAATGTACATCAAAGAACCGCAGGTGCCTGTGATCTTTGAATTGAACGTACTTATGCTGAGAAAACGAGTTATGTTTTGGGAGAGCTCAACGTGTGACATAAACGTTGTGGTCCACCCTTTCCTGGTGCTCTTCTTAAGGGGGGACCCTGCTTCGGAGACATATTTCTTTGTTTTTGAGTACATTTGTATGAAACTTATGCAGCTTATGTATTTTTATGTCCTGATTTCAAATATGCAATTATTTTTCTAGTACACTATGCTGTTTTCAAAATATCAAATATTTCATGTATATTGTTGGGAGCAAGATTTATTTATAAATTGTAAGAGTTATAAAGCAAATCAGCATATCACAATAAGCTGGAATGAATACTGTTTGCAATAAAACAAGAATGGATGTTCTAGGCCCAATTGAACAAAAGTTATAGTACGTTGAACACTCGGCAAGTCAGCGATTTCGAGCTCGGTCAAACTGGGATCAAGCTGGGAATGTTCAGCATACCATAACTTTTGTTCAAATAGGTCTAGAACATCCATTCTTGTCTTATTGCAAACAGCATTGATTCCAGGTTATTGTGATAGGCTGATTTGCTTGATAACTCTCACAGTTTGGAAATAAAGCCTGCTCCTAACAATACAAAAACTATCTAATAGTTTCAAAACTACATATTGTATTAGAACAATAATTGCATGTTTGAAATCAGCACATAAAAATACATAAGCTGTGAAAGTTTCATAATGATACGCTCAAAAACAAGAAACGTGTTTCAGAAGCAGGGTCTCCCCTTAACTTTGTGTGGTAAATGTTTTGAAGAAGTAAGCTCTGCTTTCAACATGTCCTGCTGTCTAGAATACGTGCAATGCGTACAGTCTAAGACACGCAGTGCCTATGTCCAGGAAGCTCTGTCGCCATTGTTTCATTCCTATACGTTGAACTTCTCTACAGGCATCCACAGGTCCAAAAGGAAATGGGCCAGTGGGGTCTGAAGTTCTCGGAGTCCCTCGTTGAAATTGATGCTCGTCAGGTTCAGCCTGAAAGAGTTGTTCACGGAAACAACATCAGGGTAATTTGAAACTTTTTTTTTTCTTCGTTATGTAAAGTTTATTAACACCAACATGTCAGGAGCATTTTTTCATTACCCATTCAAGTTCATTAATGTGGCTTCTGCTAAATCTAAAATTTGTGTATTTTCTAACTGTTCATCTGTGAAATCTAACAAAATCATTTGGACATACCAGCTAAAATTGATGATGCTGTGCACTCTGTTTCTGCCGTTTGGCGTTGTCGGTGGTGCTGCATCAGCCATGTGCCTGCGTGCCCATTGGGATCACGAGTCTTCGCTGCAAGGCTGTCGTATAGTACGGCTTTGCTGGTATACACTAGTGTGCGGTAGTATTGACAATTTCCTGACACCTTACACAAATGAAAATACCAGCTTTTACTCAAGTAATACAAAAGTGGTATGTTTCTGAGAGAAGAGAATACAAGCATGTCAGGTGCTATAAAGTCTTTCTTCCCAATTGTGTATGGCCTTCTATTTCTTTCATTCATGTAGAAAGACATGTGGCAGCAGCGACTCCTCTAAAATTGCCCTCTTTTGCACCTTATCTTTCAGTCTAACGTGAACCCCATGACTGCTGACTTCTCGAGGGAGATGCGTGACAAGACAATGTTCAAGGCAGTCCAGATCCGGTCGTGGGTGGTGGTGTGCACTCGTCGTGACATGCAGAACGCTCAGGACTTTGTGCGTGAGCTGATGTGTGTCGGTCCACCAATGGGAGTGACCATGCAGCAGCCACAGTTGTATGTATCGAGGCAACTCAAGTGAATTGAATTGCATTTCATGTGTTGAGTGGTCTCCTGGGCTAATAGGCGTAGCTACAAAATTGTGGCCTGGGTATCGCACTGTGATCGTCAATGAAGGACCACAATGTGTAGTCTGCATTGTTAGTCATCAGTGCATGATAGCTGTTGAGCACTGTACAACGCGGTATTATGTGTTGTGCAACGGGATTTGTAATGAATATTGGATGAAACTAATGTACTTTCACATCGAGATTCAGCAGCATGCATTCTATCCACCACTCTTGCATAAAAAAAGTGGGGTGGCAAGCCACTGTTTCTGCGCAGCCGTCGTGGAAGTGCGGCTGCGTATGATGGTAAGAAAGGCCAGTGTTGTACAATGGCCTAGTCAAGTTCCGAAGTACCTTGCGGAATGAGTGTTGAATACGGCGGAAAGCGACTAGCTTGAAACGCCCCAGCAATGTATCTTTATTATTTAGGGACAGATGTTTATGTTCAGTGCTGGGTCAGTCCTACATTGTTGAACCAAGGTATTGAATACATAAATATTTGTGCCGATGTGAAGGGAAGTTGCACTTCATTCAGTGCTCTTTTGACTGTTATATGCTATGGCCCCTGTGCTGTACACTCGGTTTGATTTTGTGGGTCTCTTCGTTGTTGCAGAGTTTCCCTGGATGATGACCGTGTTGGCAGCTACATAAATGGCCTCAAGAACATTCCTAGGGACACCGAGCTGCTGATGGCAGTGTTCCCGAACAACCGCAAGGACCGTTACGACAGTCTCAAGAAGGTGGCCTGTGTCGACATGGGACGTAAGTGGTTCGGCTTTGACGCAGCACGCTCAGTATCCTTTGTGTCAAACCATTTATGTTGTGTTGCTCTAAGCTTCGTCGTTGGGCTTCCGTTGCAGTGCACACACAGGTGATGCTGGGAAGGACCATCAGCAACAAGAAAAACCTGAAGTCCGTGGCAACTAAGGTGGCGATTCAGATGAACTGCAAGCTCGGTGGAGAAGCTTGGGCCGTGGAGATCCCGGTATGCGCTCCCTCCCGCTTGAGTAGCTGTTGCATTCTTTAGCCTCTCTCTACTGCTGTAGGAAAAATTGGCTGCTTATGTAGGTTTATGTTTACATGCCTTGCTTTAGAAAGCAGTAAAGATGCTCGTGGTGAGAATTTAGCTTCTGGCTTTTGTTATTGAGGTGTTTGTCTGTACCAAACTTCTCTCGCAACGATATTGGCATGTAATCGATGTTTTGGCTGGATGTGAGTTCATTATGATTTGGTTATAGGATTTATTTTCTGGACCAGTTTTACATTAAAACAATGGTTAGTGTCCAAAGTTGGACGTCGATGACGGAGTTTCAGCTTTTGCTATTGCTTGCGCTGTATACAAGAATGCTTTCGAGATCCAGTGGGTTCTCACTCAGGTGCAAGTTCGCACAGCTAAAACTATCGTAGTGCTGCTTAACAATTGCGTGTTATCGATGCCCTCGTGTTTCGTATTCGTGGAGACCCATGTTGCAACTTGTCTCGTGCAGCTCCAAGGTGTGATGTGCATTGGCTACGACACTTACCATGACTGCCGTCAGAAGGGCCTCTCGGCTGGCGGCTTCGTTGCCAGCCTGAACAAGACTCTGACTCGCTGGTACTCTCGCGTTGGCTTCCACCAGACACACCAGGAACTGGGCAGTGCCCTCAAGACTCATCTGGCATGTGAGTGCTCTTCCCGCGTTGGAAAATGTGCTTGCTGCATCTGCAACAAATTGCAGTGCTTTCACACACAAGTGCTCTTTGTTGCATCCCAGTATTAAGGCCAGTGCCACTGCTAGCCCATATTTTCTTCAGCTAATGTCTGCTATCCCAAGGGATAGCGGACATTAGCTTGTGTGAACTGCTTGGCATATGTTTGTAGCTAACCTCTGAGAAGGCCGTTTGGTGTGGGGCTCCACCAGTAAAGGCGTTTTGCGATAGTATATTATACCGCGCGTGATCTGTGTGCCGGTTTACAGGGTCTCAGAACAAAGTTTTGTGGGTTGTGGCACAAGCTGAGTGGTGCAGAAATGTCTGAAAGAACAAGGCATCATTATATGGCAGCAACATTTTTTGTTTCAAGTTAGCCTTCTTGTGTAGCAAATACGCAAAACTTCAACTGGTGCGCAGTGACAGTAAGTGCAAGTAAATTGAGGACAGGCTGGAGTGATATCTGCAGTATATTAACCGCCAAGTTGGAAAAAATGGCGGCCTGATTTGTTGCTCCCCTGCAATGCGTCTCATCTCTGCAGTGTCACTGAAGCAGTACCAGGAGGAGAACAACACTGTGCCCGAGCGCATCCTGTTCTTCCGTGACGGTGTCTCGGATGGCCAGCTGCTGCAGGTTCAGGAGTGGGAGGTGGCCCAGATCCAAAGCCTGCTCACCGAGATGTTCCCTGGGCGAGAGTAAGTTGCTTGCTTACTGTGCATTGAATTGCTGATCATGGCACGGTAAGCTCTTTTGAAGCATGAATTAACAAGCTTATAATACACTTTTACAATTGTGAAGCTAGCTTTCCTGCAAACAGCATGTTCAAGCGCATTTTGCTTACACTGTGACGTGGAAAATGTAGGCTCTGCTTTCTTGACATAAACACTCGTAATAGATGAGCCCCAGCACGTGCAACTATGACCTCGTCTCCACTCTTGGCAAGACAGGTGCCGCCATTAGTTGGACAAATATGCAGAGCAGGGAAGCGCGCCTGCGGATAATCAAAAGGGTTTATAGTGGCTTTATTTTTTAACCGTAAGTGTGGTAGGCATTGAGGCAATGCCCATCATGGACCGCACCATTGTCTGCGGGACTTGAGCAATCCTTCTTTGTGCATGTAGTCTGACTTGGTTATAACGAAGTGCTTATTTCATGGAAGTGACTTAGAAGGGTGCTTGTCTGCTGTTTCTTCCAATAGGCCTCAGCTTGCCTTTGTTGTGGTGACCAAGAGGATCTCTGCCCGTTTCTTCAGCATTGACAACAGGGGTGGTGGATACCAGAACCCTCCCCCGGGAACGGTCATCGACAACAATGTCACCAGGCCTGAACGGTGAGACTTCATATTGTAGTGCTGAGAATGTAGCGCGAAAAAGGAACAAGGGAAAAGGATCAAGATGGGACATGCGCTTGTTGTGTCTTAACCGTGTCCCTCGTTTGTGTTTAGCGACATGTTGTCTGCATTACGATGAACTACGAATATGTCCGAGCCTTCTCCCTTCAAATCATGCTTGGTTTGATTTAAATGATAGTGTTCTTTGTAAAGATAATTCATATGAAGATGTGTTGCTGCAGGGAGTATCGAGGCAACTTTTAGTTCAATCTTGAAGGGGCGTGGAATGAATGCCCAAGTCCCATTTTTCGCTTTCCTTAGGGACCTGGAAATTGCCCAAAAACACAAGTGCACTCCTTTTTACTGTCCCCAAAATATGTTTCATGACAGCAGCCCCTTTAAAGTCTTGGCATGCTTCACATTAGTGTATTTGACCACATAACACCGCTGCATTTTGGCAAAGCTAACTTTTGGGAACTGCTACAGTGGCTAGCGAATTGGCATGCAAGAGTGCGAACCCAAAGCTGTGAAAATCTTTGCAGTCTGTAGGATTGAATAGCGAATGGTTTTGATGTCCAAGGTTTCAGATGTCCTCACACATTAGAAAAATTGTTTGTTGACTACAGTAGAACCCCGCTGTTACGTTCCTCACTGCTGCGTTTTCCCGGCTGTTACGTCGTTTTCCGCCGGTCCCGGCATAGCTCCCATAGGATACAATGTATTGGGAACCCCGCTGTTACGTCGTAACTGTCGGACCGTTCCCGTATGATACGTCGCGAAGTGCGCCCGGGGCCGACCGAGTGACTACCAAAGAGAGCGGCCATGGCGCATTTTCACGCAGCTTGGCCTCGTTTGACCGTAATATTAGCCGCATGAGAGGCGCAAGCAACAGAATCTTTCAATTGATGCAAACAAAAGCATGGCCTTCGAGATTCAAATTGCATAGATGGCGTCTATGACGTAACTGCTCGCGAAAGCAAGGCCTTCGAGATTGGCATTTACTATTGACAAAAGCATAGCCTCTGAGATTTGCATTGCTTAAACATGGCGTGTATGACGTAATTGCTTGCGAAAGCAAGGCCTTCGAGATTGGCATTCACTTCTGCCATCGCGTTGGCGTAGACTCATCATCATCGTTATTTGTCGGAGAACGGGAGGAGTTCGAGCTGGTTGGAGCTCGCATGGTCGTGCGTGCGGTTCGCGGTCGGACTCGCCGCGCCGGTCGTGATTGCGTGTGCTTAGTTTTTTCATGCCTACAGCTGTTGGTGTAAAAAAAACACATACGTTGATTACATTTCTGTGGATAAGGCCGTCCTAAGCTCCGCGTTTCTATCCATCGATTAGATCGCGGCTGAGCGCGCCAATTTTCGTGCTGCTCGTAAGAATTGAAATAAAATTCTGTACCACTAAATATTTTGCCGTTTTTCCTGTTTTTCGGCTCTTACGTTTCCCGTCTCTTACGTTTATTTCCTACGGTCCCTTCAAAAACGTATCAGCGGGGTTCTACTGTATATTGCTGGTTTTATAGTTTCGCTGTAGTGCGTGTAAACGAAGAAAGACTACACACTCAACTTGTGTTCATCAAACAGATCACACATCGTGTAGTTTAGTTTTTAATATTTTGCTAGCACTACAGCTGCTGACGTATGATTCAGGCAGGCTCGACTACTTGGTGTCGCGGTACTGGCATTCACCCAATACTTGACCTGCAGTTGCTAGTTGACCTTGAAGACAGTTTTTTTTGAAGCAGAAGAGCAGCTCATTTTGCTCTTCATTGACTGCATTGAAAAATGCTCCGCTGCTGGCAATGCGAGGCAACAGTACAGTTATTCAATGTGGAACCTGTACCTTGCAGGTACGACTTCTATCTAGTCTCCCAGAGTGTGCGCCAGGGAACAGTGGCACCCACACACTTCAACGTCATCCACGACACGACGTCGCTGAAGCCCGAGCACATGCAGCGCCTCTCGTACAAGCTCACCCACTTGTACTTCAACTGGCCGGTAAGTCCTTTGTGCACCGTCGGCTTCAGAGTGAAAGAGCAGATTCGGTATACGTGTGGCTGCTGTGCATTGAGCTAACAAATGGCAAGACTCTTTGGGGTTTGGAAAAAATGAAGCCGTTTCTGTTGCAGGAGTGATTTACTAAAAATTTGTCATATTAGTCAATTCATAATGGTACACTAGAGGGAAATCTGGCACTAGTGTTTATGGGAGCTGCAACGCATTGCGCTTCAGCCAGCGTGGGAGTGATGGGCAGCATGTGGATTGCCTAAGCTTCATTCTTGCGGCTCTGCGTGGCCTGCAGCTGCTTTGTCACAAAACAAAGTTCAGCAGTCCCACTCCACCACATTGACCCTTTTAGGCTCACCAATTCAAGTCAGCTCACAAGGTTGACAAAGAGCCATTCTTTCATCCGAAACAAAAGCCAAAACACAACAATAAACTCCACAAGCGCATTCAAAGTCACAAGCACAAAGGCTAGGCAAATCCGTGTACTACCCATCGGTCCCATGGTGGCTGAACGACCACAGCGCCACAGTTCCCTCTAGTAATTACTGTTGGAAATTCCAATGTTAGTGTCTGTATAAAACTAAGTGTTTATGAGATAGGGTGTGCAAACACTGACGAGAAAGAAGTAGACACCACAAACGACATTTGTGGTGTGCTGACTTCTCTCTTGTGTCTGTGTTTGCACGGCCTGTCTTACAACACGAATACATAGTACCTACTAACTCAGCTCACTGTTATTCTAAGCTTTAGTCTGTGCTTTATGGAGTGTGGAAGTGTCACGAACGAGCCATCTTTTTCCTCGCAGGGCACCATCCGTGTCCCTGCCCCGTGCCAGTATGCCCACAAACTGGCCTTCCTGGCTGGACAGAGTCTTCACGCCGAGCCACACAAGAAGCTTGCGACCACGCTTTTCTATCTGTAAATGTAGTCTCATCTCGGGGAAGGCCACAATCACTGCCAAGTCACGACGGCGATCATTGTAAACGTTGAAAATGTGCATTTTTTTTTTTTTTTCCTGCCCCTTCCCCTTCATGACATTTGTAGGTGAGGCTGACTGCCAAGCTTTGCCTCTTTTTTTTTTTTTCAGTAACCAAGACCATCTTGTTTTGTTTCCTAGTTATTTTTGCAGCTTAACCATAATTAGTGATGAAATTGTCTAAGAATAGTCAAATTTTTTCCACATATATGGGCATTAGACATCGATTAGTCTCCGCTTTGTAGTTCTTTACCAGAACACGCACACTCTACCTCCCATTTCAATACTCCCACTGCTTATTCTTGTATCATTTGTTTGTGGACGATACTCCAACAAGGTGGTATTGTCTTTTTGATAGTTTCATCGCTGCAATAAATGAGTCATGTAGCAACTCATTTTGCCAAATGACGTAATTTTGGCAGATGTAAAGTGCCTTGTCATATCATTTCATTGTTAAAAGTTAACATTTTAATAATAAAAAGGTTCTTTTCCATATGCCTCTTGTCTGTGCTTACTCTCAGTGTATATTACTTGTGCTAGTTGTGTGTACTTGGCAACGAAAGTGCTCTGGCTATCTTGTGCAAGGCGCTGCAGCGCATGGTCATTCCTAGTTGAACTACTCAAATTGTAAAACGCAGTAAATCGTACCAACAGTCCAGAGGTAGTGGTCATTGATGTGGTGTCAGTGCCTCCAGCAGGGGTGTAGGCAGAAATTTTTTCGGTTTTTCGGGGAGCAACTCCCTGATATGATGTGGGGGCCAGGCAGGCAGATGTGGCAGTGTCATTTTGTGCTCTGTGTCCCATGGCAGTGAGAAATTTCGGGGGGAGGGGGGGGGAGGGGCACGGGCCCGGTGTGTTACCCCCTAGTTAAAGAGCCTCTATGTGAAGGGAGCAGAAAACGAGTGGCACAGGCCACAGAAAGCATGGCAGCTATAGCTGATCCGTGTACAGCACACTGTTAGCAGAATTCAATGCAACGTGCATTTGGCAAGTGAACGTAGAGAAAAGTATTTGTTTTCAAAACTCATTCATACCTGATGTACCTTATCGGCTCTTATGTTGCACTTCTAAGCATGTAGTAATTGACTACATTGGCCGCAGTTCAATTGGAGCTAAATGCAGTTATGTGATTACTGTGTCGGTATGCACCAAGGGGTGAAGCCATCCTGCTACATTTCAGCAAAAGACAATTTGCACCATATGTGAGCCAGGATGTTCTTGCAGTCTTTCAGAGAAAAAAGAAAACTGCAGGTTTTCAGTATACCGACCTAGTCTGCCGCTGTAATCGTGTCATGTGAGCAGACAGGAGAGTGCTTTGTGTAGTGAAAGAATATTTCTAAAGACCAGTAATCCCACTCGACGGGGAATATTAAAGGGACACTAAAAGCAAATAATTCATATCTGAGTGAAAGGTTAATGTGTGAGAACGTCTACGTCAATATTATAAACAGCAGTGCTCTACTAATCGAGGTAAGTATCAAGGACACGATATGCGCCATTTTGGAAATGATCCCGATGACGTGTAAACCACCAGTAATCAAAACTAGTTGTGATAAAAAAAAAGAACCTTCCATGCATCACAAAACGTAATGCTGCTTGCTCGTTTCTGTCTAATGGAAAAAAAAAAACTTGGCGTTACCATGGGGAACGGCGCGAGTGGTTCAAAAGTTCCGTTTTCGCTCACGCTGTCGCGTCTCATTGGTAGTTTCGGTATCGCGTACTGCTGCGTGTGCTTGGCTCTCGCTATTTTCGCACTGTTGATACTCTACTTCTGCTGGTCAAGCTAAGCTCCGTTACAATGTGCACAGTTTTGGAGTGGGCCGTAACTGTGTCTTGGCAAGGTTGATGACCGCTGTTGCGCAAGAAACCGTAGCGTCGGCAGCCGGGCAGTAAAGGCGGGCAACGTTGGGCATGGCAATTGCTACGTCAGAAGGCCCGTTCAGGCGGGTGATTTGAAGTGCGCTAACGCCGTGCAGACCACTAAAACGTGATTTTCTTTCAAAATAAGCATCTCCTTGGCACGAAACAAGCCCCGCCACGGTGGTCTAGTGGTTATGGCGCTCGACTGCTGACCCGAAGGTCGCGGGATCAAATCCCGGCCGCGGCGGCTGCATTTTCGATGAAGGCGAAAATGTTTGAGGCCCGTGTACTTAGATTTAGGGGCACGTTAAAGAACCCCAGGTGGTCGAAATTTCCGGAGCCCTCCACTACGGCGTCTCTCATAATCATATCTTGGTTTTGGGACGTTAAACCCCAGATATTATTATTATATGGCACGAAACAAGCACTACAAGGTGCCTGGAACGCTATTTCAACAATCAACGTCGACTTAATATTTGCTAAGGGTGTGCGAATATTCGAATTTTCGAATATTTTTCGAATATTGTTTGCTATTCGATTCGATTCGCCACTGGAATTTTACTATTCTAACTTCCCAAAAACAAATACAGTCAACGTCCGATTGAAAGTGACCCCTTAAGATTTTCAATATGCTACACCTCATTACACTTTCATATTGCGGCAAAGCTGCCTTTTAAGCTCCGTTAAGGTACGTGCACACTGGCGGGAAGCATGCCGCGGCGGCGTCCCGCCCGTCAGCGCCTCCGCGCGGCAAGCAGCAACACCGGCAACACGCTGTCCACATTGCCGGCGCGAGAATCACGAGACAAGAACGGACATGTCGAGGAGCGCGCACCCGCCGGCTTGCTGCCGGCTCGCGATTTCTCCCAGAAAGACGGAGAGGAGTTGCGCGGGTGAGGAGAACAATGTCTGGTTGCTATGACGACAGCCCGCGTGAGAAGGAAGAGGAGGTAAAGCAGGCGCTGATTGGTGGTTTGCTTGCGCGGCAGCCGGCGGTAGCGGCGAAAATAGGTCCCCGAGCGATCGAGTCGGCGGGAGAAAGATTTTGACGCTCCGCGGGAGAAAGGGAGAAAAGCGGCATCGAGCGAGCGGTGAGCGGCGGGCGGGAGAATGCCGCGCCGCCAGGTCGAACTTTGCCAAGACACTGTCATCGTCCGATTGAAAGTGGTCCCTAGATTTTCAATATGCTTCACCTCATCACACTCCGTATTGCGGCAAAGCTGCCTTTCAAGCTCCGTTACGGTCGAACTTTGCCAAGACACAGTCAACATCCAATTGGAAGTGGTCCCTAGATTTTCACTATGCTTCACCTCATCACTAGAGGCCGGATTTTTAGGCACTAAAAAAGCTCGTTTTAGGCGCCAAAAATAGGCAGGCAGAACAATGTTTTAGGCTTCCACAATAAATTTTCACATAAATGCAGATAATTTCAAACGAATACGTACGCGACCTCTATCTACGACAGGAAAACAAAAATGTTATTGCTCAAGATGGGACAAAGGCGCCAACATTCGAACATATATAGCCTGCTTTGTCCCGCACGGTTCGCCCTCCCCTCTTCTGCAGAGTGAGTGAAGTGTCCACTGTCGAATCAACACACTCCTGAGTGTCTTTCCGGCATGACTGAAATGTGCAGAGCAGGAGCAGACAGCCAGATTGCTAAAAGACCAGAAGGGAGGGATTCCTCCTATTGGCCGGGTCAAATTGCGTAGAGCCAATTTCTCCCCTGGCAGTGAACCACTGGCGTAATCAGGCGAGCGGGAAGGGGGGGGGGAGGTTCAACCTCCCCCTTCCCTAAATTTTTCAGTTTTGCGCGTGTGTATATACACGCACACATACAAACGCATGCGCGAACATATAAAAAGTATGGTTGTTGTCCCCCCCTCCCCTGAAAACGATTTCTGGCTACGCTACTGCAGTGAACACCTTAAAAAGTACATTACAAACAAAAAAGCTGCGTACACATCATATTTTTCTTTGTTTTTTCGCTCTTAATTCACTCTCCTTTCCGCTGACGTCTCTCCGCGGTTTCGCATTCGCCAACCGCTCAAGCCATGTCAGCGCGGCGGCGAATGCTCGCCGGCGTGTCCCGCTTCACTGCTGTAGCGGTTTTTGGTTGGTTGAACTAGAAGACTAGGTTGAACCTCATAGTTCCCAACAGTCAACCTTACGCGGTAACATGAATAACGGTCTCAAACAGCACCCGGGAGCGAAACTTGAGACTAAAAAGCGTTCATATAAGCGCCAATATTGAAAATAGGCATTTATAGGCATTTGTAAGCATTTAGGCACGAACGCCAAAAATAAGCATTTATAGGCACTATAACAACACCATAAAAGCCCTTCTTAACCTCTAATTCATGCTCATATATGAAAATGGCGCGATAGGAGCGCAGTGACCAAAATAGGCATTTGCCTAGAATCCGGTCTCTACTCATATTGCGGCAAAGCTCCCTTTCAAGCTCCGTTACGGTCGAACTTTGCCAAGACACAGTCAACGTCCGATTGGAAGTGGTCCCTAGAGTTTGAATATGCTTCACCTCATCACACCCGGTATTGCGGCAAAGCTGCCTTTCAAGCTCCGTTACGGTCGAACTTTCCCAAAACACAGTCAACGCCGATTGGAAGTGGTCCATAGATTTTTAATATGCTTCACCTCATCACACCCGGTATTGCGGCAAAGCTGCCTTTCAAGCTCTGCTACGGTCGCAAATGTACAAACTCAAGAAAACGCTGGTTCCAACATGGATGAAGGATGTGGCAGATATGAGGGCTCAATTAATGCTGTTTTGGACCTGAAATTTGGGCAGGAAGTCCGAAAAATGCGGACGCCGAAGCTTTTTAGCATCTATAATTTCAGATGTTCTTATATATCGACGTCTAGGCAGATTTGGAACTCCGAACTTGAAGGGAGCACACCCTTGTCCGCCACATCAGTTGGGCTTCCACAGAAGTTGAAAGAGGACAGGAGAAGAGGTTGAGGAAATGGCATCTTCGCCTATCACGTGTAAAGTGTTGTAGGCAGCACTTTGGTTGCACCAAATCATGTACGTAAATAAAATTCGGCCTCTACATTGCCTCACTTTTGATAAGACAACTATGAAACACCACCCCGCCAGCGCTTCATCAACCTAGCGAAAAGAAACACTTTTATGTTGCTATCTTATAAGAATATGCTTAGAAATCCTCTCTAACTTCTTTTTCTGCAATTTTGCTTCGAAGTATTCGAAAAATATTCTAGAAATATTCGAACAATATTCGATTCGATTCGCACTCACACTTCAATATTCGAATTCGCTTCGCACCCAAAATTTTGCTATTCGCACAGCTCTAATATTTGCCTTTAGTGTCCCTTTAAACTAACTGCCTGCATTCCTCAGCACATTCCTTGTAGCAGCTGTCACTACGCACAAATTGTGAAGCCCGTCTTCCTGAGTGGGCCAGGTTGGTCATGTTTTATGGGACTTCATTGATTATCCCCAAATTGACATTCCATATGTAGTGCCTCGGGCCAGACTAGTACTGTCGGTGATAGTTAAGCAAAGGCTCTTATTTTCATTGCCAAAGTGCAAACGCTACAGTCTTTTGAGCATTGACCATACAACATATGTACATAGGTAAGTACACTAGTATTGTGCGAATAGTAAGTTTTAGGTTCGAAGTGGATAGTGTATTGGTCGAATAATTTCGAGTTGAATTCGAATATGTCACATATAAAGAAGAATGAGCATATATGTCATGACCCAATTAACCTGCACAGTACATTTTAAAATTGAAACGAGGCATGTGCAAATGTCATTCTTTTTGGTTCAAACGAAGTGGAAGCAACTTTGAATAGCAGCAGGATTTGACTTTCGGTAGAAAGCAAGTGATAACCTGTAAAATACGTTACGTCTTAAAATTTAATATACTTGGAGCATATAAACCGGTATAAAAAGCTTTTAACCTTAAAAAATGATGAATCGATGCTAGGAGTAATATGTTCATTTAACATTGAAGTGGGGTTTCGCGGCAGTGCAGATTGTTCCTGGATCTGTGTATTCACGGTATAACATCCCTCCACTGCAGTGAAACCACCTTTACAGAGGGGTTTCATGTGGTTTATGTGTCTATTCGTTCATTTCGAATGCTTTGAAATTTCGGATAATTTAAATTCGTGTCAAAGCGAATTCGAATACTGTAATATTCGTCTCAATATTCGAAGCGCTCGAATATTCGTACAAGCCTAATGTACACCCAGGTAACGTCATGCATGTATGACTGAATGGACATGAATCTCTTGCTTATGCTCATTCAGTGTTTGTGAAGAAACCAAGAATTTAAAATTGCATGTCATAAATTAATCTTGAATGGCTGCAGTAGTCGTGCTTTTAGGGTAATCGACGCACATTTCATGTGCTATCATGGAGCACAAATTCTGGAGTCACGAGCATCTAAGAATGTGTTATGGTTCTTGTTCGGGTTGATCGCCACAGCTGCTGCTCTCATACCTTGCAGGACATTGACGGTTGGCCATTGTCACTATTGTCACATGTTCAACTGTTCAATCTAAACAAACGCCTTGATCAGTGTGGCAAATCTTTCTTGTAACTCCGATCAGTGGTGGATTGGCAGCTACCCGCAGAATGCTTTGTATAGCTTAACGGTGGCTGTAAATTCAGACCTAGTGGTACATCTTTACTCCAGTGTGCTGACTAAATTGGGCAGTGCTCAAAATAAAATATCTGCAATTCTTGAAATGTTTGGCTTCCTTTTCTCATTATACTTTCCTTCCCTGTTTCCCATTGCAAACCACATGGAGAGACTGCATTTTTATTTCAACAAAATATAGTACATTGAATGATGTAAACAGATGATAGCATTATGGACAGATGAGGTATGCACAAATGTTCTGTGCACAGCCAAGTACAGCAGCATCACGATGTTGTAGTAGCAGCAGAGTGGTTTTTGTCTAAACTGAACAGCGTTAATAACAATTGCTAGCGTCTTACGTCCCAAAACAATACGATTATGAGATACGCCGTAGTGGAGGGCTTTGGAAATTTCGACCACCTAGGGTTTTTAAACGTGAGCCTAAATCTGAGCACAAGGGCCTCTAACATTTTGCCAGTATCAAAATGCAGCCACCACGCCCGGAATTCGATTCCACAACCTTTAAGTCAGCAGACAAGCACCATAACCACTAGCTCACCGTGGCAGGTAACTGAACAGCGTTCATCAGTACTTAGCTGCTGGAAAGACGTTTGAAAGTAAAAACATGGCCAAAGAAAAAAGGCAGCACAATTTACTGGCTTACTGCAACACTGGTGGCTTGGAGGTGGCTCTTTCATACATGCATGCCGATAGACAAGAACTTACACTGGTGACTACTACTGTGTGACAGTGATGCAGTTGTTCAATGTTTGCGTTATCTGAAGTTCATCATAAGTCCTTTGAAAGTAGGGCTCGGCCTTTACGGCATGAAAAAGACAATCACTGTAGCGTTTACAAAGCTAAGCCTGTGGTTCTACTCGAACAACGGCACATCCACCCACAACGTCGTCTGCGACTTTCACCGATGTCTGTGCGAGCTTCGGCTTCTGTTCATCTCTTCCTTGCTATTGCGGTCAGAGGTGGATGACGAAAGGAGCATTTGTCTCCGCATCTCGTACAGAATGATAGACGCCGCAATCGCCGTGTTCAAGCTGTCGACGCCGTTGTTCGCTGGCACGTGCACTCTCGCACCATCACAGTCCACGGCCAGCTTGTGGGCCTGGAGGCTGAGGCCCTGCGTTTCTCCTCCCACCACGAGAACGCTTGGCTTGTTGGTGTACCTCACAGCTGTGTACTCGTAATGGGGCACACCGATCTCTCTGCAGTCTTCTAGTTCGTCCATGTCTCTGTACGACTCGTCCACTGTCAGCCTCTGCCCATCTGCAGTCACTGTCCTGTACCTAGACCCCTCACCGCACACTTCCTCTTCTTCGTCATCGGAGGTTTCTGCATAATGGAATGAAGTAACACTGAAAGTTCACAGTTTCACATGCTCTAGTAGTCTACTCTGCCAACAGTACCCAAAAAATGGAAAGGAGAAAGCTTCCCTTTACGGATCTATGTGGTGTGAACCAAACGGCTAACAGACATGATGCTTCTTTTACAGCCTTGGAGGTTTCCGACACGTCGCCCAACACATCAGGGTGCAACACGCCGCAGTTTCTGCATAATTTCTGACGAGCGGTAATGGCAGAATGTTTGGCAAATTTCAGTCTTGAAAAACATCCCTTTTTGTAATTAACTTTTTGCTGTGCACAGACACAGGTGGTGCTAAGCAAGTAAACGCACACTACATAGCCTGCTTCTGAGGTTCGAGACGTCAGTGTAGATGGCCTTTTAATCTTGCTGCCTTTGGTTTTGTGTGAAGGCAATTAGAATAGCTAGCGCACCTTTACTGGGTGTATTTGTAGTCCGTTTTTCCATTGCAGTGACAGTAACTCTTCCCATCCTTATCTACCACCCACAAAAGTATTTGGACTGTGGATCTGAGAGCAAATATAGTTGTAGCCAATGCTCCTGCTTGCTCTTGAATCGAAACAGCACCACATTGCTCACTGAAATTTCAAGCTGAAACGTGAAATTGTGGGGAACTTATCGGTCCCATTCAAAAGTCCTATACTCCAAAAATTTTGCAGTTTGCCAAAACCACAGTTGAATGGGCACAAGGATATCCGCACTACTGGGCCATCTCATCTTCAAACCACTCTGCACAACTGCAAAATTTGGCCGAGATGTTTACAGCTCCATTTTCTATCTGCGGTATGTGTTTTTGCATCAAGCTAGAAGGATGGTTCCGGCATTTCAGGGCCTGTTTAACCTAAACCAATCAAGGTGACAGTATCAGAAAACTCTCCGCTCTCTGCAGGGAGAAGCAGGAAGGCATTAGGTATGTTTGGGTCAAGTATAACGGTGACCGTATGACACTAACCTTCGTCCAGCTCGGCGTCAACCTCTGGAGATGATCTACGTGCCCCAATAAGTTCTTCACTACGATGGTCCGCTAAGTATACTGGTGTCTCGGGGGTCACGTAGCTTGGCATGTATTCCCAAGCTATGCCATTGTATATGGGTATTCGAAAATGTGACCCAGCGCCAGCACGTAGCACTTTCAGCTCCCATGGATCCACGCAACCTGTTACAGCAGGGATGACAATAAAATGGGACAGTTATGCACAATTAAGTAGTGCTTTTATTGCAAATGAGGCACTTATTACCACTCTTGCAGGCCATCAGTAATTGCACCTATGCCTCTGTCGAAACAAAAATGACGGCAAGTTGAATACTTTTTGTGCTCATCTTCTCTGAATGAGCCACTATACAAGGTGATAAGCTAAAAATTCAGCAGTACAAGCACTCGTAAAAAAAATAAACTGCAATTCACTGGCCCCCTAGCTAAAAAAAGTAGTTATCAAATGAATGTTGACATTGAATGATTCTAACTGGCTTGTGCATCCAAACGGATTATTTCGAACTGTGCAGAGCAGTATTTAGACTGCATTCTTAGGTGGTCATCCATTCCACCTTGCTAGGTCATGACATTCTGTAGGTGTTATCTGAGGTAGTGCTAACTGTTTATTGTTAAAGAATGGCCATATGACATCAAAATATAAACAATGACCGAACAAGCTTTGATAACTTATCCCGTAGTACAACAGACTAAACACTGGAAAACGATTTGAAACCTGTGACATCACATTTTTATAATGTCGCGAATTGTATTCTGATGAAGCTAGATGGCTGCAACATCAATAAATCACTGCATGTTCCTTTATTTTAATGTAAACATTTAAGTGGACCAATAAACATTCTCTAGCTGTTGTGTGTGTGTGCAAAAGCACCAACTCAGTGCATTGCTGCTTTTCATTTGTAGTTTGTCAGGTACCTCTCTTATTAAGTGTAACGTGTAAGCAAAGTTTATACACAGAACACCTAACCCAACTGCTCCCTGTTAATGGCTTACCTTTGGAAAGCAGTAACTGGCTACATCCTGCAGCTGCAGCAGTTCGAATCAGTGTTCCCATGTTTCCGGGATCTCTAACGTTGTCCAAAATCACGCTCACAGGGATTGTATCTCCTGATCTTTGAAGCTCGATCTGGTCCATGGACGGCTTTTTGAACACACCTGGAAAAAAAAAGGGGGCGATTGTTCACACGTCCGTACATTAACAAACAGTTTGCTGCACTTTGGGAAAGCTGTGCTTCAATTGGCTAAAAGTGCTCAGAAACCGTTCTCAGTACGTTTAGAATAAACATTCATTAACATCAAAGTATTCTCGGGTGATTTGAACTTTGAGATCTTAATGGAGTCAATGAGGATTGCTTGAATATGAGTCATATAACACCGTCTTCAGTTTGTGCGCAGCCAGGCGCAGCGCTGCAGTCTGTTTATGAGCTCGCAAACAACGCAATCAGATGAAATATGCCGTACCCATTATTCCAGGGCATGTCGTCATGTCGGACCAAATTTTCATCTTCTTGTAAAACACCTTCTTTATCTGGTCCTCCCTTAGAGTGTCCAAAGGCAGTCCTTCGATGTTTTCAGGGAGCGAGAAGTAGATGCTCTCGCACTCAACGCCGGCCTTCAACGCATCGGTGATTAGCCTCTTTCCTTCCAGGAGGACCTTGTTTAGCTTTTCCCTCTTTCGCTTCATCTTCAGTTGCATCATGATGTTTCTGTAACAGAGCACAACGTTAAACCAGTCCTTTCGTTCGCTGCCTTCGCGAGCCATCAGTCAAGACTTGACAGCGGTACTTACGCGAATTCGTCGTCATTGCTGCCCAATTTGACGTATCGTGGAACGTTGTCGCTCGCCGGCAGTTCATTCGTAACTTCTGTTTCCGAAGTCGGATAGATGACCTTCTGAGCGGTTCTTACAAAACCCTTTCGACGAAATCGCACCGACTGCACATAGATTCCCGACCGAACGTGGTGGCTGCACATCGTAATAAATGTAGAGGCGCTCCTTCCAAGAGTCCCCATGATTAAAGGATAAAACGTGAAAATACGGCGTCTAAAGCGTAGGTATTTGCGCCGACTCGCCTTTAAACTGAAGTTCACGTAGTTTGCAGTGAGCTAGAACACGCTGCCATGAGTGGGAGCAGCCATTTTAGGATTCTAATAGATCGGATTGACTGCGTGAACGGAAAGTGGAACCGAAACCGAAATTAGAACGCGGCGGCGCGCTCTCTCGCGCCGCGTCAGATGTGAATTCGCGTTGAGCGCGAAAAAACGCGAAAGTTGTAGGGCATTTGCTTGTGGCGATTGGATGCTCGCATCTGTGGAAACGAGGAAGAAAGCGAGACAGCGAACGCGACAGGCGCGTGGTGGCGCGTGATTGGTGCCCCGCCCCCCTATCACTTCGCCTCGCCTGCAGTACTTGTGCAGCTCGGCACAGGTCACCTTGGGCATCTGGCGATCGGCAGCACTTACAGCCAGGCCGACCCTCCGACAGCTCGTTGAGTCTCCTTTCAACCCGTGAAGTGCTTTCGCGAGCTTCGTTGTCGGGTGAGTGAACGACGGCACCTTTCGGGTCCCAGATTTCAGCGGCCGCGAGCGATTTTCCGTAACCCAGCTGGCATTCGAATCGATGCGCGAGACGGTCTCACGAGCCGACGGCCGTTTCGCCTCTCGGAAATGACACTTCCGTCTAGTGTTACCAAACAAGAGGCCTTGAAAGCCTCGTAGGCGTGTTTATAACTCGCGGAATTAACGCTGGACACGCTTTTTATCTCGGCGCACGAACGGCGCACTTGGAATTTTTTTGAGGCGCGACTCTGCGAGGTTCGAAGAACCTAGCTGCTATCCTCTTCGTCTTTGATGTGGTGCAACATTGCAGCATTATGATATTCGCGTTAGATGATGCGATTTGTGCGCAGGAACGAACCTCCGCTTTCCTTAATCGTTAACTAAGCTAACCCTGGGCACTTCCTTGATCTTATCAAATTTCTAGCTTCTCCAGACAGAGATACGCTGTGCAACAGGATACGTTTCATTGCGTATGCATTGCCATGGAACTCTAGCTAGCGCTCGAGCCCACCGGTTGTATTGCTTAATGGCTCCGTGCAGAAAAAGCTGCTTCTGGTTTGATCAATACGTCTAACCTGGTTTAGTTTAGCTATAACCAGCGTACGTACCTCAGCCTCAAGGTAATCTCAGCCGGCGCGCGCGTTTTGCCTTGTGTTTTTTGACACAACAGCACTGGTTTTACTTGGTTCGGGTCGTCGCTCGCGCACTAAACACGGCAGTGTGGCTTGGCAACGTTTCAAGCTGTGGCGTCTCGACCGTTTTACGATTGTAGTAGGGTGCAAGATAGCTTGCGCAAGGGCCAAAGGCCATTGCAGTTGACGTCCAAGGTGACCTTGGCGAAACTTGGTGTATCTTGTTTACGATCGCGACTACAAGGAGACGCGAAACCGATGCGCCGGTTTGGAGGTCGGCATCTTCAGTTTCACCTCGAATTACGCGCCTTGGCGCCTACTTGCGTGACTGGCGCGGGCGCATTCCCCCCCGAAAGAGGACTGCAGCTGCTGTTTTCGCTCATCGGAATGCGTTAATTGTAACTTGTTTGTTTTAACCTGTAGTACCCCGCACTCATTTCTAAACGTTCTTTCTGTTTATTTTCCCTCACATTTCAAAAGGCGTGCAGGTAAACGTAATATAATATCGGTGTGCCTTGCGAAGGCTTTTCGTGAGGCAGTCTATTTAAAGGCTTGAGGGAGCTAGATCATCCAGCTCAAGGATTCACAACTCTTGGCATAGAATCCGTGTTTCTATTGTCGAGGTCTATTTTATTTTCTTTCTGCACAGAGGGCTTTGACATTAACTGTTTTCATACCACAGGAGTACTGACTTCCCTAATGCGACTGTCCTTAAGCTGTCATATTTTCAGATTATTCAGAAATGAATTGCTGATCCAAAGAGTGATTAATCGGTGCGTGCACAGTCTTAGAACTTGGGTACTGTTCAGAATGCACAAGCTTGTGTGAAAATAGTCCAGGAAAGGCTTTAGGACTGGTATTCATGCCAATTGTCACGGAGTTCGTACGTAAACCTGTTTCTGGAATTGGCTATGGTAATTTAGTCATATGACATTCTTGTCACTGTAATATTAGTTGTTTTCCAGTAGTCTTTGCTAGGAGTAAACTGCGGCGCATTACATACTCCTTTTCGTCATTCTATGCTCAGCATTATACATAGGCAACACTGCAAAACCTGGGGAGATTTCTCTCGCTGCTTGCGTTCATGACTAAGGAATTTGAACCGCAGATGATTGGCTATGCATCACACGACTTGATGAAATATGTAGTTATTACAGGAAAGGCGGCACAGATGTGAGCCTATCAGCCACCTAATGGGTGAGATGGTACAGAATGGCCACGTTGACCACTTGCTCTTATAATTGAACTGGGGTATGTGACATAGCAGTGAGGTGCACTATTATGTGAGCCGACAAACCCTTTTGTTCAATTAGTCGTACTTGTAATACATGCACTAGTTGTTCCACAGAGTGTATACAACCTTATTGGTCAAATGCAGTGTATGAAAGATACAACCTTAACTTACTGCTGGCAGGGAAGATTGTAGGTTCGGTCCCTGCTGGCAGCAAGTTATCTTTTTGTCCACTTTACTTTCCTCACATTACTATTGCATTTACTACAATACAGTGAAAACAGTACAGTTAATGTCCCCTAAACCTTCCTTGGCTTCAGTGTCTGTTAATTTTTGTTAAGGGCCCTGCCACGGTGGTCTAGTGGTTATGGCGCTCGACTGCTGACCCGAAGGTCGCGGGATCGAATCCCGGCAGCGGCGGCTGCATTTTTGATGGACTTAGATTTAGGTGCATGTTGAAGAACCCCAGGTGGTTGAAATTTCCGGAGCCGTCCACTACGGCGTCTCTCATCATATCGTGGTTTTGGGACGTTAAATCCCAGATATTATTATAATTTTCGTTAAGGTTGTATCGACAAAAAAATGAGTCCTCAAGAAAATTTGTTCAGTGTATGTAAGACATTTATGACAGCAGAACTTGTATTGACACGTACTGTTGCCCAGTGTATGCTTATCCAAACCTAAAACAGGCATGCGATTGTTAGGTGCAGTTTCATGACTGCTCGCTCACTCGCTTACATTATAACTGATGAAAATTTATCAAGTTTGCATCTGCGATGGGTTTCTCATGTTGTGTTTATCTGTATGCACACTGTCTTGCAGCTAAAAGCGCAAGATGGCTGGCCAATTCTCCTACCCTCCAGCTGAGGTCATGAGGGAGCTCAAGGCCACTGCCGAGGCCATCGTGACGCCTGGCAAAGGCATCTTGGCTGCTGATGAGAGTACAGGTGAGCAGATCATGTCACTTTGAGATTAGTTATAAGTGTATTACCTGCAGGTCCACATAGGCATGCGCAGGATTGCCCATTAAGGGGGCGGGGGGTCGGAGTTTTCATATCAGCCCCCCCCCCCCCATTGGTCGAGATTAAAAGACAACATGCAGTGGATGAAAACATGAAAATGAAGTGCTTCACAGTGGCCGGCCTTTGGTCCTTGGCTTTCTGGGAGTAAAGATGGGAAGATGCGCACACCTATGCAGGTCCACATAACTACAGCGCATTGCGTGACATGGTTGACTTGCCTTCTTTAGCATAAGATTTATTGAGTCATGCAATGGTATCTTAATTTTGTTGCTTTTAATTTCTGCACACTAACGTGCATCCCAAAGCTACGACCTTCACCTGTTCACAAAAATTCTACATTGCTTTACATACTTGTGCTTTAGTGCTTCATACATTTGTACTTTTATCAACATCATAACCACTTGTCAATAGCATTATGCTAATGCAGAGAGTTTGCCATAAGTTGGAAGTTCACTAATTTGGTTCCACCCAGCTTTCGCTGTTCTTTAACGCGCCAGTGTGTCATTGTAAATATGTACTAAATAGCCCGAGCATTTGTACCAGTGCCAACGCCCTCGTATGTCACTGCTTGTTGTGACCACACGCAGGCACCATGGGCAAGCGCCTGCAGGCAATTGGTGTCGAGAACACCGAAGAGCACCGGCGCCTGTACAGGCAGCTGCTGTTCACCTGCCCTGAGCAGATGAACAGTGCCATCAGTGGCGTTATCCTGTTCCATGAAACAGTCTACCAGCAGGCCGACAATGGAACTCCATTTATCAAGATCCTTGAGAACCGTGGCATCATCCCGGGAATCAAGGTGGACAAAGGTGTCGTGCCCCTGATGGGCTGTGACGACGAGGGCACTACTCAGGGTACGCACATGCTGTTCTTACGTTCAGTGCATGTTTGTTCTGCACAAATATCATATGCTCTCAACTGTTTCCTTCTTTGTGAGTGTGTGTGCATGTGTGCATACGTGTATTAATGTAGCAGTGTGATAACGAGAACGTTTTGCTTGCAAAGTTGTTTTACAGCTGACACCGGAATCCGAATTTTTCATAGGCTTCCAGCTAATGTGTGGAACATTTTGTCAGTATTATTGCGAGGAAAGTCAATTAATTGGCCACAATGCATGGAATTTCTTAATGAGTTCATTCAGTGTGTAGGTAGCGTTGTGCATCTGCTAGCTAAAGTGTAATTGCTCTGGAGGCGATAGATTACTGCCAGTAGAAAAAGGGCAACTCCTACGAAAGATCGCACGATTCCACCGGTAAACGTTAAAAAAAAAGGTAGCTTCTAAAATTTAGGAAGTGTGCTTTTATAGCACACCTATTGTACCCTTCAGTGACATGGACACTTAGCATTCAGGTGTGCTAAATATGACCCATGCACATTGCAAACTTCCAGAAGCAGGTTATCTCTTTGCACTAGTATGTTATCTAACCAATTGCTGAATTTGGCTGAAAGTAAACTGTCACTCCTTATGTGCTGAATGCATTCAGGAATGTGTATGGAAGCTTTGCTGCGCAACTGTTTTACTGTGCAGCAGTATATTCCAGGGCTCCAGAAAGTGTTGCGAAATAATTTCAACGCTTGTACATTCATTGTAGTGTTCAGCATTACAAGAGGCCCATAACATTGCTAGATGGCGTATATGATGTTTCTAGTGGCTTGTATTCTTTAAGCTTGTACACCTAGTATTTGTTGTACTGCTCTCTTCCTGCATTCCTGGCACAAGCTGATTTCTTGCTGTAACTTATGTCGGACGTAAGAACTTCTGCCTGCCTTCTGTTGGCAGAACGGACCTTGAGGCAGCTTTCACTGGGAGTGATTAGAGTACCGAGCGGGACTTGATATGTGTGGCCTCTCCTGGACGCCATTGTGTCCTCGTCTTATCTTAAGGCCAGCCAGACATCGGAGTGAGGTGCTGCAGACAGCAGTATTTGTGTGCTTTCCCTTATCGTAGATAACGCCCGTCACCTCTTACCCTTGTGTTTAGACCCGTCGAAGGTGTCTGGTGCAGATAGCCACTTCGGTTGTCTCAAGGTTGCCACTTCTTGTCTCAACCCAGCCACTTCTTGTAGCATTTTCTAGAGGCATACTGCTCACCTATGAGCTTTCTTTAAATTCATAGGTTCATTTCATCTGGCGAAAAATAAGTTCCCTGTTTAAAATCGCCCCTCCCAGTCTTTATTTTTCCCCAGTTTAGACACTGGTGTTGCAGCATTGCATAGGGTGGGAGTGCAACAAAGTTTTAAAATACATGTAAAACTAAAACATACAGAAAGTTTTTAAAAGCTTTGTGATTATACATGTAAAAATTACACCATTTCCCACTAAAGGGGACCATGAGGCGATGCGAAGCCGGAGCACTTGCACGATCGCGTTCCGTTGGCGTTCGTTGGGCATGCTACTGACCTCGCGTCGTGGAACGCAAAGAGGAACGCTACGCGCGTCTTGTCTTCCCTCTATCCAGGCCGTTAATTCTCGCAGGGCGAGCGGGGAACGCGGTCGACAGGCGTGCGAGAGGGGGAGGGGACGCGCATGCGCTGGCGCTCATTGCGGCGTTGCGCAGGAGAGAATTTTGGCATGTCTAGCCTGCGTTTCAGAGGAAGAATGGAAAGGGTAGGGGAGAGGGGAGGGGAGAGTGAAAATGGAGAGGGGGAAAGGGGAAGTGGAGAGGAGTGGTGAGGGGGAGCGGAGAGGAAATGTGTGGAGAGGGTATGCGCAGTAAGGGTGGTCACGCCGCACACCACCACCACCACCGGTTTGAACTCCGCTATAAGATGCTTTGCATCTAAAAACGGGGTATACGGATAAGGCATACAAGAAAAAAAAACATCAGTACAATTGCAGAGCTATAAATTGCTACAGCAACATACACATTAATGGGCAAAAAAGCCACATGTACTACAGGTTCTTGCTAAGCAAATGTGGTATATATTGCAAACAAAAAATCGCGTATTTGTCGGTAATGCTACCGTTTGATTTTCGCTTCAGGTCTCGATGACCTGACCAAGAGGTGCGTCCAGTACCGCAAGGATGGCTGCCGTTTTGCCAAGTGGCGCTGTGTGCTCAAGATCCGCGACCACTGTCCATCACCCCTCGCCATCCTGGAGAATGCCAATGTCCTGGCCCGCTATGCTGTCTGCTGTCAGCAGGTGATTCTCTCAATTTCTCCTGCCATTTCGTTCAGTAGAGCTGGAGATTAAGTTTCTTATGCTTAAGAATAAGAGCAGTAAGCTTCTTATACTGTTTCGCATGGACAGAAAACTCTGCCCAGCGTTGTCAGTTCCGCTAAACTTGGCTTAATCTAGGTTAATGTGGTTGAGAGGCTCAGCTAATTGAACTTGGCTCAGTGCTGGGCAGTATCGAAGATACATGTACCTTCGATACTCTTTGGTTATCTTGTATCTGTATCGCGATACGTCTTGCAAAACAAGTATCTGTATCTGTATTTCCGATACATTGAAGATTGTATCGTGTATCTTAAGATACAAGATACTGCGATCGCCCCACCACCGTGCGAAGCAACAAACGTTGGCTGAGCTCCGCTTCTCACGCTGATACTGCTGACGCTAAGTCACCAGAATAAAACTAAAGGCAGAGACATTATTTGATCTTTCCGCAAGAGTTTTCCAGCGAAAATAGGCGATAAGCTCTGAGCATCCCAGTATATTTGTTGAGCAGAGTTACGAGGTGGCGCTCGCTTCGTCTCGACAGACAAGCGCGCGAACGTCTGCACCCAGCCGAATTTTTGTTCAATTGTTTTTTTAGTTTTGTCAGTGCCATGACACTAGCCACTTAGCCACTCTCCTGTACCGCGTACTACAATGCGTGCGGCGCCTTTCGCACACAATGCTGATTACGCTGTGGAGTCATTATCGAAGTTCCTCTTGTGTGGTGCTTCGTTACGAAGTCTGAAGCATGCAAGAATGGCGGGCTGCTTTGGCGTCTCATGGCTTTCACACATCGGCGATTTGAAGGATCTCGTGGATGTAAGTTTGCATTACATGCGACGAGATTGACTTATAGGCAAGTAAGATTCTAACAGTTGCAGCACCAACAGTGCCGATGCTGGATTTAACAGAACAAGCATTCACCTAACAGACGTTCTCTTGGTGTACGTCTGTTTTCCTTTTATTCAAAGAGTTCTTAAAATCATGATTTGATTGTTAGCAGACGTTCTTTCTTAGCTGTCCATCCCATACATTACCTATGTTTCTATATTTTTTTTCTGCTGGTCTGCTTACTGCAATATGCCTTTAACGTGCTGCTAAGGTAAGCTCTCTGCTTTATTCCTAGTTTTAACATTTCTGTTGGGTGATTGCACGTAAGATCGAACAAACGATGGCTGGTCGACCTCTTAAATTTATTTCAAAATTTTATATATTATTGCCTGATGAGTGGAAAGAAGAGATCCGCAATTTGTTTTGCCGCCAAAATTTTTTTCGAAGCACAGGAAATCAATGACGAAGAGGTGGAGTGGAGCGCTCATCTGCTCTGCTGTTTTGGCCAACTTTCGTTATGAATTGCACAAAATATATTAGTTAGGTAGCTGAAATTTCTTTTAACTAAATAGATGCATGTTTTTGCTTCTGCTCAAGTATTTTTAGTTTCTATGTGTAGTGTAGATGTTTTTATAAAAAACGTCAAAATTGGCCCAGGAAATGTTTTCTTTACTTTGAAGGTCTTTATCTCAAAGCCTTGTAGCAGAGCGACAAAAAATCCGCATTACGTTTTTCGCATACTTATCTACCAAACTGCCGAATCTTATATTTATATACTTTTTCAGTAAAGAGATACGATCGGGCTAAGTTCAAGAAAACACCGAACAATGGAAACTTCTGTCAATTAAAAAAACCCATTTTTTATATTTCTTAAACTTTGTCCACTTATTCTCCTCCACATCAGCTTTCACAATCATTGAAAACATATTGCATAATTTTGTTGCACTATTAGTTACGGCCCCTCCAATGAGACACTTAGGCAAGGATTGGCAATTCCGACTTCTTGCCCAGCAAGTGTATAAAATGCAGGCAGGATTGAATTTCTTTTTATTAAAAGGCTAGCAGTACTGAAAAAGGTGTCAGCGGCACTGAAGACGTTAAATTTGAAATTATTTGGTCACTGAAGCGGTCACGAGCGCGGGGCTACCAAGCAGGCGTGCGCGCACCAGAGATGCTCGTTGTGACGGCGCAGTGAGAGCTTGTTTTCGCGTCCTCAGAGTCTCCGACCGACTGCTCACCCTAGGTTGCGGCGGTAGTAACTCGATGCCCGTGTGCTTACATTTAAATTTTATAATACCACGTGGTCGAAATTTCCGGAGTCTTCCACTATGGCGTATATCATTATCATATTGTGGTTCTGTGCGACGTTAAACTCAACATTATTAGCTCTTGGGAGTTACGCCTGTATCGTGTTCCCATACTTATTCCCCGAGTTTGATACAGAACCGCTTTTCTGGTTTACTTAGTTATATCTGTCTTTCTTAGTCTTCTCTAAATATTTTTACTTTAGTAATCACCAGGTAATCGGAGCTTAATTGGCGATATAGTGTGAATAGCGGCGGTGTCCTGCGGCACTTCATGCAACTTTGAAACACGTCTGACACGTTTTCTGGGCTGCAGATGTTCTCTCATAAAAGAAAAATCCTTAGAAGATCGCGCATTACTGAGTACATCGCTAACGAACGCTTTACGCCAGCAAATAAGCAGAATATAAAAGTAATTGCAGTTTTATGTCCTCTGCGTAAACAAGATTGATAGCAAAGAATGTCGCTACCAGCGTTCTCGCTGATGCACACCTGTCCGGTGATCGGGTATTGCAAAAAACATGATATGTTTACGGGCAAGGTAGAACTTAACAATGGTATTTGCACCATTGTGCGGAGCCATCTTATTGAAGATGGCAGTCCGCTAACTGGTCGGCAAGCAGAGCATCGACTCCACTCAATTACAAAAGCGGCAAGCAAAAACCGTTATCAGCGAAGTGTATAAAGAGCTGTCATGGTAAGCAGCTAGATCAAACGGAATAAGCTGTTTCGGAACAAAAGTAATATAGCTTCAGCAAGAAATACAAAACTTTGGAAATACTAACACATTTCATTCAAATGAGACAAAATTGGTCGCAGTTAATAAACATTCAAGCGAACATTTTTGTTCATGGGCGTTTAGTGCTGCATTACCGTAAATACCGATATATGATAAAAAATTTTAGAATGTATTGAAGTATCTTTAGATAAAAGTGGAATGTATCGTATCGGATACAATCGGAGTTGTGGTATCTTGTATCTGTATCTCAAATACTTATTGCCTGAGTATCTTGTATCGTATCGCAATACAATTTCAAAGTATCTTTGCCCAGCCCTGACTTGGCTATACTGGTGTGATCTTAGTCCAACCTAATTAATCAAGCCAGTAGCATCAATCTGTACTGATTGATGAACGATGGATAACTTGTGAAAACCAAGTTGTACCTAACTTCAGTTAAGATATGTCAAATGTGAATGTAGTATAGCCCAATTGAGCTTGGTCAAGCCAGTCGATAGCCTATCAATACTGATCAATAACCAATCAATACCCAGCAATGGCGCAAAGCATATGCTTAAGCTCACTAGATGCTGGAACCACGTTTAATATTGATCTATAGCCAATCGATGTCCAACTTAATACTTAATTTCTTAATTCCTACATTGCCTTAATTTCTCGATTACTAAAGCACTTCTGTGCATAACACTGAGGTTTTAGAGATTCTCAAGCATTGACCTTTCATTCTGACATAAAATGTTTTTTGCCTTTAGTGTCCTTTCAACACAGTTGTACAGAATGAGATTGTGATGTTAGGCTTCACTGTGTTCTCTTGCTTATCCAATGGCTGCAGGCGGGCCTCGTTCCCATTGTGGAGCCCGAGGTGCTTCCCGATGGAGACCACGACCTTGAACGGACGCAGAAGGTCACCGAGCAGGTGCTGGCCGCTGTGTACAAGGCCCTGAACGACCACCATGTCTATCTGGAGGGCACTCTGCTGAAGCCCAACATGGTGACCCCTGGGCAGAGCTGCACCAGGAAGTACACGCCCACTGACGTGGCCCGTGCCACCGTCACCTGCCTTCAGAGGACCGTGCCGCCCGCCGTTCCCGGTGCGTACAGCTTCTGCTCCCAGCACTAGAAGCTGCAGTGCCAGCTTAGAACTGAGAGCTGAGCTAGTCGGTACGTATTCGTGTTAAGACGGGGCATGCAAACACGGACACTAGACAGAATTGAAGACTCCACAAACGTTTTTCACTTATTTGTGTCATTGTTTGCAGGCCCAGTCTTTTATGCAATGCCAGAAAACACAGGCGCCTGCTCTTGCAATTTCTATCAAAATGCCTCTCCACCAGTAACAAGCTAATGAAGTCAACAGACAATGAAGCAAAGATATAGGGGAAATTGTATGTTTTAACTGTGCATATAGTAATTGACATAAATGGAGAGGAATTAGTGAATGAAAAATTTACTTGCCGCAGGTAGGAACCACTTGAGCTACAGCAGCAGTCTCTTTCAGTCCACCTTTATTGGGTATTTTATGTCTGTGTATGGCTGGCAGCGTTAGCCAGCTTCGCTCACAGCCGTAACGGCGAGTGTGGAACACTTAGTCACCAGCTGGCGTCACGTAGCATTGTGATCTTATGAGTTGGAAGCTGACCAAATCTACCCCCACCCCCATCCTCGTTCTCCACGAGTGATGTTTGATGTCACCATGAACTCTTTAGAGGGGTACTGACACAAAATTTCGCGGCCGAGGTAGCCTGCTGGATCGATTCCCGTGTACGTGCGTGTACCATCTGCAAAATATCGACAGCGAATAAAGCTTGGAAGGTACTTTATATGAATTTTGAAGTTCGCGAGCGCGATCCAGCATTATAGGCCGCACCTGGTGCATTGACACCCTCGGAGGTGACCCGAGGTGACCCCCCTACTTCCCCTACGTAACCGTTGCAGCCGGTACAAGTTATGATGACGCCGTAGCAGCCATTTCTGTTTTGATGCGCTTCCCGACGAATCTCTCCTCGCCAGCGGGTCAAACCTGAAGTGATTCGCCACGTCGAAAATTCCTTCCATCCCCGCCGCAAGAAAATTGTTGCCATCAGACGATGATGAGCCTGACGACGGCAGACCGCGCGGAAATGCGTCACTGTTCTGTGTGCTCACGTGACCGAGCGTTTCACTCGCTAGGTGGTGATAGTTGCACCCGGCGGCTTGTCGTTTTTGGAGCTCTGTCAAACCGAAACTGAGGCTGTCGGTAATGAGGAGCTTGTAATTATCTATCGCGCACTGCAGCAAACGATGTGCCGTGTTATGACTAACAGGCCCCCAGCAACACATTGCAGCAAAAAAACGCGGGGCGAAAATTTTTGTCAGGACTCCTTTAACCATTGTATCACAAGGCCTAGAACTTAAAATTAAGAAAACTTTATGAGAAACTGAAGACAATGCAATGAGTGATGGAAGGGAAGCTTGCAGGCATACTGCAAGGATGGCAGCCGATGGACAGCATAAATTTCCATAGTTCTGGGCATGTTCTGTAATGTGCATTTTAATCTAGTGGTGCGTTAAAAAAAATTGATGACAAGGGAAATTAGTAATTACGGAGGCGAGATGAAGCACCTCCAAGCGTACGGTGCAGTAGTAGGACTACGAATGCAAATGGCAATACGAAAGCCATATTGTGGCTATTGCTGAAACGAGCGGGAACACACACAGCCTGTCGAGCAAGGCTCCTTTCACATGTATGGACCCGATTCTCATGTGCTCTTCTTGGCAGGATTTAAGTGTAATATAATTGACAATGAGATTTTATTAGTTTCAAAGTGTTTGCTCCCTTCCCCTCCCCCACTGCACGACATGAAGTTTGTTGCTTTTCATGGGCATGCAGGCGTCGTGTTCCTCTCTGGAGGACAGTCTGAGGAGGAGGCATCCATCCACTTGGATGCCATCAACAAGTACCCTGCCAAGAAACCGTGGCACCTGACCTTCAGCTTTGGCCGCGCCCTGCAAGCCAGTGCCCTGAAGGCCTGGAGTGGCAAGCCTGCCAATGTCAAGCAGGCCCAGGAGGAGTTCATGAAGCGTGCCAAGGTGAGTCGTGCATGCTGGTGCCTCAAACGGCAGTCTCTTGTGGCATGACTTTACCCTCTAGCAAGTTGTCTTCAGAACGGAAACAGTCTGAGTTTGGGTGATAAGCTACATATATACAGTCGCCGACCGATAAATCTGACACCGATAATTCGGACATGCTCGGTAATTCGGACAGTCTGCGGCACCGCCGATGATCCCATAGAAGTAATGTGTAAAGACGACCGATATTTCGGACAGCTGCCAGATCTACATTCGATAATCCGGACCCTATCCGAGACTAGCGCACGCCGAATCACCAGCCATTCTCTCCTCTGGCACCCATATCATACAAAGTATGGCCTCAGAGATGAAAACGAAAGCTAATTGGTGATCTATGACGCTTTATTTCGATCGCTACTTTATGCCTCAGAGATCCGTAATTGGAAAACTGTGGGAAATCTTATCGACATCGCAAACATCCTACATTCCGGTTCCTGTATCCCCGCCCGCGCTGTCGCCGCCATTCTGCCATTCTGTCGAATGTGTCTGCGGTAAAGCGTTTTGCGCGCGCATTAATTTTTATTTTGAGACTTGCTTTATTTACGCTCTGCTGTCTCAAAAAAGATCTGAGTTAAAATGGCGCCAATGGTGCCCTCACAGCCAGCGCCGACACCAGCGCCAGCGCCGACGGGAGTCAGATTTTCTAGACGCCCGATTTTCCGGACATGCTCGATAATTCGGACGCTTTCGCGGCACCGTCGCCAGCCTTACAGACGTCAATGGATAAGAACGTCCGAAATTTCGGACGCTAAAACTCTTCGGCATCCGATTTTTCGGACTTTCTGCCCAAATTGCAGGTCTGAAAGGCAATAATTGAAGCCCCCACCTCTGCCGCGTCTATCATCTCGTAGGTTCGAACCAGCGCTTTCACGAGTCGACCTGTTTGCAAAAGTAGCAGAGTCCGAAAATCAGCTTTGTCACAATGCCGAAGTGTTATGGGGTGAAGCGGACCAGAAATTCAAAGGGGCCGCTATCACGGCGCTGTGCGGTGATGTCTTTACGGATAAGCAGTGGAAATGCTCGGAGGCGTGATAGCGGCAGGTGGCAAACGTGCCAGTACGGCTCAATCGCTGACAAGCCTTACGATAAGCATCTTCAGTCAACTGCTCGGTAGTGCATGTGGCCTGGTGCAGTTGCACGCGTAGTGCACGCATTTAATAGGCGAGAACCCAAATGCGCCACGCCGCCATTCACGCTGCCTCTTTGTGCGACCTCTAACTGCGCTGCACAGACGCGTTGCCTTCACGAACGAAACCAACTCGTCATCGTACAGCGATCACACTGGCGGAGATACAGGCGGACTTGGTTGCACGTAAGCGGAAGTGCGTGCAGCAACGCATTGACAACTTTTTTCCGCCACTGGGACCCTGAAGTGTCAATAAAAGTATTTTTTTTCTGACGCATTCGTTTTTTCGGACATTCGATAATTCGGACTTATTTATGTTCCCCGTGGAGTCCGAATTATCGGTCGTCGACTGTAGGCAAAACAATTTAGATCTGTTTGAGGGTGCGGTCAAAAAGGTTTTAAAAACTGAGTGGCAGCCCCCAGATATTAAAGCCAGCGCTGCTTACAGATACTTCACCTTCGTAAACATGGCGAACTAGCTGCAGAGACAAACCATTGTACGATGTGTTACTGTTTTCGCTCTGTTAATGAAATTTCTGAACTAAATAAAAAATTCTCATTATTGTGGGCTAGAGGACTACAGTAAACCAAATGGTCATATCGCGATTTGCCATAAATATTGATACGACTTTTAAATATTGCCTTAAACATGTATATAATAGTATCTATAGGAGAACACTTATGGTTTTGCACTAGGTACTGAGATTCTGCTACAATATTCTTTGCATGGGGTTCACAGTGCCCTTTTTTTGTTGAAGCATGCAATATATACAAAAATTAAGGATATTAATGAAAATGAAAATGTCGTGGAAATTTTTTCAGCAATAGGTTCGTTGCCTGTGGGCTACACTGGGTGAAATACAGCAAATGAGCTTCAACCAAAGCTACCTATGTTAGGAACTCTGCCAATATTATATAACGTTAACATGTGTGATGTGCTAAGGAAAAAGATGTTAGGTTATAAACAGCCTTTTTAAGTTGTTACTATGGTGGTTTAAAAAACATGAAGCAGCCGTTTAGTATTCTATCGTATCAAATAATGGTCGGTGGATTATTATTCAATGTGTGAACTTCCCATGGCAATGCTCATCATAATGCATGCATACTTTTGATTTCCCTTCTATTTACATTAAAATTATTATGCATAGTGTGACGTTTGATAACTCTTCAAAATATAAAATATGTTGCAGATATATATAAGGGTAAATGCATAAAAACTTTTTTTTAATAAACAGAGCAAGATGGTAATACAGAACAGTCTAGATTCATTATTCATATTGATTGCTGTCCTGTGCTTCTTACAATTGTCAATTTCATAACTTTTAGTTTGCGACCATCATCTAATTTAAAGCCGTTGTCCCTTTGGCATGGTTGAGTTCGCGACTCAAATGTAGCATGTTACTGTGCCGCATGCTGCAAGTGTAGCGTGATAGTTGCACGGTAGTCTCGCATGCTGCACGTGTTCGCATTTCAACATGTGTACTCGGCAATAGGAAGCTGTACACACTTCACAGGTCTGTACGCCTTGCTGCTTTGCACAGAACGTCTTAAATGAACAAATACAACAATTGATGCAATGGACAAAATTGCTTGTCCATATTATACTGCTACTATAACTTAACCGATAGCAGAAGTTTGCTGTTGAGCTGCCTCCTACTAGGAGGCAAAATGCCCAGTGCTCTACAAGAGAAACTTGATATCTCAATTGCACATGTAGATGTGTGTGCACATACCGGCCAGTAGTGTGGATTTGCTTGTCACCAGATAAGCCAGCATACTGACTTTGCGTGATCAAATCAGTTGCATCAGTATTAATGATTGTATCGCGTGAAAGTTCATACACTCAAACCTCATTATAACAAAGTCGCATATGCCACAAAAATAACTTCGTTATATCCGAAAATTTGTTATATCTGTGTTCGTTATAACGAGGTTTGAGTGTAGTATAATAGCTTTTTCATGCGCTGTCTTGGCTTGGCAAGCTATTGATAAGCTACCAAAACTTACGGGGAAAGTCCTGTGCTGTCTCATCATGCTTGCAATTTTCTACATTTCTGCAATTTTCTATTATTGCCATACACAGCAGTAGTATCAGATGTAATATAATGGCATTTTGATGTCTGAATAAACTTCATTATAGGCCAGGTTAGACCGTATGGGGACAAGTATATGAGGGCTTGGAGCATGTGTACTTTGCGAAACATCAGACGGGGCCGTTGAAGCTTCACCAGACTGCTAATTTAGGGGACGACGGCTGTCGCAACTTTGTTGGAATGCAAAAAGCAATGTCTTAGTAACGCATGTTCTTTTCGTTTCCTCTGTCTGCCACATTCCCATCTCCCCCTCACACCCTCACCCTGCCTTTTTTTATTTTCCAATTTATTTTAGGCTAACCACTTGGCTTGCCAAGGGCTCTACTCCCCTGGTTCCATTCAGAGCCTGGTCGCCGATCAGTCCAACTTTGTCCCCACCCACACCTACTGATTTTGCTTTTTTTTCTACGTGGCACAGCCTGGGAATCTTTTTTTTTTTTGAGTTGTGGCGCTGTTTTACCTACCTTAATTTCTTCGTTAATGTTCCCCCATTGTGTTTTGGGAAGCCTTGTAGTTTTCCTACCTTGTAGTTTTCTGTTAACTACTACTGTTCTTGGTTATCTGCAACTTCACCACCTGCTGTACGACCTTTTTTCGTTACTCTTTCAAATGCACGAGAGTCCCCTACACTTTCTGCGGCTGCACTGCTTTTCCCCTGAGCACCACTTTGCCGCTGCTGAAAAGAGTGAACAACTGTTTGTTAGAATTGCATGGCTTGATGATCAAGTTGATGAGATCGCTTTTTTGTGATTATAGTAGTTTGACGTGTTTTTGTACTTTGATGCATGGAACCACTTGTCAGTGCGTAGCAAATTGCATTCACTATTTACGAATTTGTACGCATTTTACCCCAATTTTTATAGAAGTCTAGACATTTTACTTGCATTTGTGCAGCCGTATTGTTGGATGTATGTGTAATAGTGGCCCTGTTTCTAAACATTCCTTCAGAGAGCATTTTTTATTTGCACACTTTTCAAAATGTTTGCCTGCCTAGTTAGGTGTACCGTAGAAAGTTGCTTGTGGTTGCGAGAATTTGCTCATCAAAAACTGTTAGGCATGCTTGTCTCACGAGTTCTTGCGAGTCCGATATCATCTGCACGTGTTGCATGCTTATATTAGGCGTTCCTTTTGAGTAGTGTGTGCTTCTGTATTGCAATGCCTTGTTCATTGCTACAGAACGGACCAGCATGCATTCGCGCAGGTTCTACGAAGACGTGGTTGCATCGTGCAATTTTGTTTTGCTCAAGAGCTCTCAGATTTTTTGGCATCGTTCTTTTTTTCTGTTGAGAATGTTATATTTTGAATTTTTCTTGCCATACCTCTATTTACGAGGCCCTTTATTTACAAAAGGAAATTGTGTACAGAAACCGATACTTTTATAGACTTTACTCATGCATCAGGGGTGCATATTCTACGAGCCTTGTTGCGCCAAGCGAATTGCCCGTAGTATGTGACAAATTGTTTTCCTTTTGCCATCTGCCGTTACTAGTGATACTCGCAGAAGTGTACTGTTTTGAGAAGTGTGCAGCCTTATTCTGGTAAAGGTGGTGCCTGCCGGTCATAACGATTTTATGAAATCCACACCGAGTAAGTGAAGGGTAAATGCGACTGTGTCTAAACTGTTGCGACAATGTGTTCTGTTTTCGACACAGGCCAACAACGAAGCTGCTCTAGGAAAGTACAGCGGCGGCATTTCTGGAGCGGCTGCCTCACAGAATCTCTTTATCAAAAACCACATGTACTAAGGGGCGCCCGAAACTTCTTTTTCTCTCTCTCGGCTAACTGTAACAGCACTTCGTCGCCGCACCTTTCCGTGCTTCTCCCGGTGTTAGATGCATCTAAATTGTACCCCTCCTCCTGTGTGGACTGGACATTAGCTTTAATGCTAGCGCCATTATTTGGTGTTTCCCAAAACATTTGATGTCCTGTGCACAATAAAAGTCGAGTTGAGAGTTGACTCCTTGTATCAATTTTCTTTTCTTGCGCACACTCTGTAGGTACAATTGCATTTTAACGAAAATGTGCACAGGTTTTGGTTTTCGGGAGTACGGTTCATGCAGCAAATTCACTTCTCTCCTTGCAAGACTAGGAGCTGAACAATATTTCCTTTCACTATAGACGGAGAGTACCTAACGAGTCATCTGCGTGCAGATTTCAATAGAATTTTCTGTGCATACGTGGTACCCTGATTATGAATGAGACTCCTCATATAATAAGACAATTGCTCCCTGGTGCATGTCTCTTATAAAGGGGTTCAACTGTAATAGAAGTCTGTTTGCACTCTTGTCAACATTGGCTCGGGCAGTAATGCTGGCAAAGTAGAACGGTGGCAAAATGGAACACTGCTGGCAAAATAGAACAGCACAGCATAGGTTGCAGACCTCTCCGATATGGGCCAATCGTACGCACTGCCAAAATGGTGTTTGTGCAACTGAACGGCAGTGTTGCGACGTCGTGCGATGCCTCTACTCGGGTCACATGACCCAGAGCTGTTGAGGTGTATTCTACTGATGTCTCGAGGGTTAAAACACTGCAGTGGTGCTACCGATCAGTTTAGAAGCTGGGCCATTCCAGGGTACATGCACAAATTTCGGCAAATTTACCGGGTGTCGCCTTGGTAACCACTGTATGCACATACAGTGCAGGGCAGGCTTTCCAGCTAAGCTTGATCCAGGGTACCATGTTGGACACAAGTGTTCTAACTCTCTTCAAACAATAACCTAAAAAATATATTTTGCTATGTACATGCAACACGTAGGTAGGAAATGATAAGTCTAGACTTTTTACTTGCATTTGTGCAGCCATATTGTTGGATGTGTGCGTAATACTGGCCCCGTTTCTAAACGCACTTTGTTTTTGACATTCCTTAACAGAGCATTTGCACACTTTTCCAAATATTTGCCTGCCTAGGTGGACGTACCGTAGAAAGTTGCTTGTGGTTGCGAGAATTTGCTCGTCAAAAACTGTTAGGCATGTTTGTCTTGCGAGTTCTTGCAAGTCTGATATCTGCACGTGTTGCATGCTATATCAGGCGTTCATTTTGAGTAGTGTGTACTGCCGTTTTGCAATGCCTTGTTTATTGCTCGAGAATGGACCAGCATGCATTCACGCAGGTTCTACGAAGACGTGGTTGCATCGTGCAGTTTTGTTTTGCTCAAGAGCTCTCGGATTTTACGGCGTTGTGAAGGGTAAATGTGACGGTGTCTAAACTGTTGCGACGATGTGTTCTGTTTTCGACACAGGCCACCAGCGACGCTGCTCTAGGAAAGTACGAGGGCGGTGTTACTGGAGCGGCTGCCGAAGAGATCCTCTTTATCAAAAACCACGAGTACTAAGGGGCTCCCGAAACTTCTTTTTCTCTCTCTCGGCTAACTGTAATAGCACTTCGTCTCCGCACCTTTTGGTGCTTCTCCCGGTTTTAGACGCATCTAAATTGTACCCCCCTCCTGTGTGGTTTGGACATTCCCTTAATGCTAGTGCCATTATTTGGAGTTTCCCAAAACATTTGATGTCCTGTGCACAATAAAGAGTTGAGAGTTGACTCATCGTATTGTTTTTCTTTTCTTACGCACACTCTGTAGGTACAGTTGCATTTTACGAAAATGCATTTTGGTTTTCGAGAGTACGATTCATGCAGCAAATCACTTCTTGCGAGACTAGGAGCTGAACAATATTTCCTTTCACTCTCTAAACGGAGAGTACCTAATGAGTCATCTGTGTGCAGATTTCAATTGCAGAATTTTCTGTTCGTCTCATTTACACAGTCTGCACTCGTGCGAATTCAAGTCTGGTCTCGTGAACCAGTACAGTCCAAAAAAAGATTCGTGCACTGGGATGCATGATGAAAGTGCCAGTTTTTTGGCTTTTCTTTTTGCCAGCATCTGTTGCCAGAAGATGCAGGCAAAAAAGCAGATGCAGGTCTGCTGAGTACAGTCGGGTTTATGAGAGTCTGTTTGCACGCTCTGTCAACACTGGCTCTGGCAGTAATGCTGGCAAAATAGAACAGCACAGCATAGGTTACAGACCTCCCCAACATGGACCAATCGCAGGCACTGCCAAAATAGAGTTGCTTCTGCAACTGAACAGCAGCGGTGTGACGACGTGCGAAGCCTCTGCTTGGGTCACATGACCCAGAGCTGTCGAGGTGCACTCTACTGATGTCACGAGGGTTAAAAAAGGATGTCAATTTGTGTGGAGCTGCAGTATGTCCATATCTACTGGCAACACTGCAGTGGTGCCACCCGTCAGTTTAGAAGCTGGGCCATTCCAGGGTACATGCACAAATTTCTGCAAATTCACCGGGTGTCGCCATGGCAACCACTGTATGCACATACAGTGCAGGGCAGGCTTTCCAGCTCAGCTTGATCCAGGGTACCATGTTGGACACAAGTGTTAGAAAACACTCTTCAAACAATAACTTAAAAATTTATTTCGCTATGTACATGCAACACGTAGGAAATGAGCAAGTTCACTTAGGTTGTGGAGGCCATGCTAAGGCGACTTCATTGTGAAGGCTCTCTTGTATCCACTCCAGGTATTCGGTCAGCAAGTCTGTTCGATTTTCATGTAAGGAGAGCAAAAGAGAATTGTTACGCATTCTGGTTTGCCACAACCAGCTTAAGCATTACAATCTCTGCAGTATGCCAAAAGTACACTTCACAGACTGCAGCACGAGCTACAAATAGTCTGCAGAACCAAAACTCTGCACTTTTGACTAAATAAGATTGTAGGTTCACTGCTGCTGAAGCAAGTAAACTGTCTAAATAAACTGTCAGTTTTTTTTTTTTTTTTTGTCTAAAGGGCCCTGCTGTTGCAGGTGGACAACTTGCACACACTATTTTCGCGCTTTTCACTCATAGCGAAGCTTTTAATACGTGAGCATTATGTCTGAGATGCTCGGGCATTAAAAGCTTCGTTACGAGCGAAAAGCACAGGAAAAGTGTGGATGTTCATGGTAGTATCGGAGGCAAACAATGGGCAACTCTACACAGCTGGCTCTCATTGCCGACTGGCTGAACCTTTGCTACACTGCACGAAGTACAAATAATTGTTTCTGAAAAGAACACTCACTAGATTACTAGGACTAGTCCCTCTATCTGTTTCTTTATTTAATGACAGCCCACCTATATTCTGTGGAGGGCTGAATTGGCCCATAGTTAAAGTAGCAAGCATTTCACTGCTTGGGCAGTTAAAGAAATAAAGAAAAAGGTAGCATGTGTGGCCTCAACTGACTTCATATTTACGAAACGGCGCCACGAAGTAAGACGAAAACACAAAGGAGCACACGAAAACACAAGCGCCGCATTACTTTGTGGCGGCGTTTCACAAATATGAACCCTTACCAACTAGCCCAATTGTCAGTCCTACTCAACTGACTTCACGTCGTAAACACCAATATAGAGCGGAGCTGAGGAGGCAGCTTCAATGAAGGTTAATGACGTCATTGCGAACGTCGCTCAACTTGAGCTCGGCGTGGCTGCACACTGCCTGCTCCCACGCCTGACTCTGCACTACCACCTGTGCCGCTGCTCCTCACTTGATGTCCCCTGCATGTCTCCAACCTCCAACTTGCCTCTGCTATTACTACCCTCACTCCTCCTTTCCCACCCCTTGCAATACTACACTATTTATGGCTATGCTATGCTTTACCCTTTCCCAATCCTCCTTTCCCTCACCCTTACATCGCTCCTCACCCTCACTTCCCTTTCCCGCCCCATTGCTATAGTACTCAAACCTCATTATAACAAAGTCTCATCTGCCACGAAAATAACTTCGTTATATCCGAAAATTCGTTATAAACGTTTATTTGTAACACTAGCTATTACGAGTGTTCTTCATTTACTTCGTTATAACCGATAATTCGTTATATCCGTGTTCGTTATAATGAGGTTTGAGTATACTTAGCTAAGCTATGATTTACCCTCTGCTCCTCCTTTCCCTCCTCCTCACTCACACTTACCTTTCCTGCCCTTTCGCTATACTATACATGGCTAGAGCTAGGATCTGTTTGGCAAATACCCGCTAGACTAGTTACAGACAGCTTTGTCAGCTATGCTGCTAACACTGAGAAGACGAACCGAGCTCGACTATAACAGCTCCGCTCTATAAGGTCGATACCTAGTTTCCCGTGTCTGCCAGTACGAGGGTGCTTACAAAGCTATAAGTATACTGCTATGCATGTGGACCAGTGTGCCATTCTCAACCACCCATGCAAACGTGCATTTTAAGTCGAGGTTCAGACACACAGTTGGCCACAGACAGTGCAAAGAGGGAAACTAATTTCAAGGAGGAACAGATGAGCCATTTCAGTGAAAATTGCGTATGAAAAGATGGCCAGATAATAGTTACTGAGGTCATGCAAACATAAAGAAGAATGAATTAGAAGATGTCGAGAAATTCAAGTAAGGAAGCTAGCAAGCGGAAAAGAAATTGTTGCAATAGCTTGTCGTCCACTTGAACTGTGAGCTCAGGTGCAACCAAGAGGATTCAATTTTTATGAAGTGTTTAAACTGCCAGTAAACAAGTGTTGTGGCTAACACACTACTTCAACGATGTGCTAGCATTTTTAAAACTTGCTGCGACTCTTAACATTCACAGTTTGAAAATTCCTCGCTTGGTCACCTCATTATGACATGTTGGATGTAATGTTACACATGCAGTTTGGGTCCTAATTGAAGCCAGTCTGTATCAAAATTTTTCACCACATGTGGCTACAGTCCAGTTACATATAACAAAACCCGAAACCATGTCACCTGTAGGTGCTTTAGTGGCGTTGAAATTTATTTGCATCAGTTCAAGCACGGCTATGGTGTGTCCACACAACGAAGTGCAAGATTACCACTTTAAAGGCACGACGTATGAAAAACTGCCCATAAATGCATCAAATTTATGGAACATTATTTCAAGGCAGTCGATATTCTATTGCAACAAAAATAATGTCATAATACGTTGATTTCCGTGTATTATAGTAATTAATAACGAGAAAGAATAAATAGAAGTGGCATGTCAATACAAGTGGGCACTCACACTTCGGCTCCCTCTCCCACAAGTCGCACAACTTTTGTCTTGAGTCAGCAGACCGAGAAACCAGGGCCTGCAGTAGGTGTTCGGTCCGTGGCTGCAACCTGGAGACCAAGAAGGGGAGTTGAAAACAATACACACAGCAGTGTCTTATCACGCTATTCTTGGATGCGGGACCCTTCAGTGTGCCAAATGTGGAAACTCGAACCACAGCAAGGAGAAAGCATGCCTGGCACATGTGCAAAGGTCACCTCTGACGTGCAAGAGCTGCCATGACTCGTGTAGCCCAATTCAGTATAACTGCCATCAGGGGCACCTATTTCAGACAGCACTTCAAATAAAGGACATAAAGAAAGAAAGCCAAGCCTCTGAAATGGGCCATCTGCTTTAAAGTGAACAGAATCAAAACAGCAGCAGTAGTGACACAGCAGAGAAAAGTTGATCACACATTACGTATATCGACAAGCTTTGATGTTTGGCAGAGTTAAATGTCGGATCAGTAATTCATTCAGCACTGCCCTGGAGATATTAAGATATAAATAAAATGCTAATGAAATGATCTGGGCAATGTTCTGCGGCTGCCCCGCTTTCCCTGTGTCTCATGAGTCTTCCAGCTTGGCTCGTTCAAAATGTTGATTTAACTATTACTTGTGTGACTACTACTGATCATATGTTTTGTACGTACTAGTGGTAGTGCCAACAGATAAACGATAGAACTGTCTACCTGTTGTTCTACTCTTGCAAAACCGATAGCGATGAAATTCAGGATGGCACTCTCTCGTTGCTGCACGACACAACAAACTATACGTATCCCTAAGCTTTACTAACTCACCGTGCCCAACTCTTGATCATGGTGATGGGTGGTGACAGGAGTAGCTTGCTGTACTTCTTGAAGAAGGGAAGTACGTCTCCTTGGAGGAGGAAACGCGCAAACCACCGGAACTTGTCGGGGCCTTTGCCGAATTCCTGTTCCACGGCTTCCATCTGCCACGCATGGGGCCCTGCAGTGAGCATGCGTGCAGCTGCTCAATTCTGGTGCATAGCAAGCAGGAAGGAACAGACTGCTGCTACACGTGTTTTGCACCAGTGTAATGTGGTAAGCGCGTGCAGTATAGTATGTCTTGTTCAAAACAGTATATGCATAGACACATGCACTGCATAACATTACACGTTGCATAGGTTTTGCATAGCATTCAATACACCGCTCAAGCTTCGCTTCACATCAGGCCAATTTAGTACACTACCAAAATCAGTTTGTGGTGTCGTGACTGCTTTCTTCTGTCCGTGTTTGCACGCCCTGTCTTTTTAGAACAAAATCAGTGCCCGTGATTTATGTGGCAAATAAGGAATGTGTATAAATGCCTGTTATCAAGCTAGCCAACAAAATTATGTTTACACAACTATCTGGGTGACATTTGTTAGATATAGTTATCAGGTCGTTATGTGAGGTATGTCAGCCACTTGAACTAAGCGGTACTCCTTTGAATGAAACAGCGCATAAAAACTTAGAAACATGGCACGTGGCAACTAAACACAGAGTGCTACACACCACTCACCATGTTTTCTATATTTTTGCACCATTTCCTTTAAAGATGTTGCCTAACCAACTAGCTCGTGTTCAGACTTTTTTGTAAAGAGTCCTTTGTGTATCTTGGCACAGCTGCTTGGAGTTCACTGGTGGTCAGCAGCTGTACAGAACCGTAGCTGAATTATAGAAATTTTGTTTTGCAATTCTTCGCCACATCACAAATTATCAGGCAAGGTTTAAAAAATGCCATAAGCATCAGGTTTTCACTTTTCAGAAAGAGAGAGCCAAAGCTAAAGGTATGTATTTATCATAAAGAACGGTATGTTCTTTGCACTGATGTACATTTTAAAAGGCTTGTCATCCAAACAGCAGAAGGTATTGTTTGTAATAGCAGTTGTAACGTGACCAAACATCATCAAGATTGTTAAGTTTTATTTCTGAATGCAACATCAAAAATACTCGACATGTACTATGTTAGGAGACATTGTAGGTTGCAACTATCAACATTTAGTATTTATACGTTTCAGGGTCCCTAAAAGCTTTCGTTGAAGCTAAGAGTACCAGACATGGACAGCATCTATCGAGGAATGCTTTCTCAGAAGAATTGCATGCCAGTGCACAAATAAGTCTAAATTTCTAACGCTTACCACAATGATGTTTATGGAATGTGACATTTCATAACAAATGTCTTTATCAAATCAGGTTCAACAGATTTATTCCGTTTACTTATTTCGTGTTCCAACCTCAGTTACCGTACATATATTACAGGCGCCACTTTGAGCAGTAAGATTAACGAAAGTCCATGGAATAAGAACACAAGTAAGTTGCTTGTCTGAACTTTGCAATATGAGAAAAAGGGTGCGGCTCCAGTTCTCACCAAACGTTGACGTCACGTAACAGAGGACCTTGTCTTTCTTGCGGTCATAGCGTGGTGGCGGGTCTTCCAAAGGAGACGAGAATGTGCAGTACTTTGGGGCGTAGATGGGCAGCCACTCGGGTTCCACCTCCGCGACCACTGGAAGATGTATCGATTAAGCTAAAGACTACGTCGCTCAACTAAATGTGCATACTACACATGATGCTTGGCACAGCCACGTTATCTAAGTATACTATGTATATCAAGCCCACAAACTCAGAAATCAGCAGTCCCTACAAGCTCTGTACAACTGTGCATTTACTGACCAAGGATCAAAGTTTGCACCGATTCTTAACAAAAGTGTGTATTATAATCTGAGATAAAAAAGGACATACTGATATTGACTCTCAGGGATCTAGCAAAAAATATTTAGTACAGCAGCCTGGCCTAACCTAACCATCATTCAAGAAGTTCACCGTAAATAACACAAACATAATACAGTCGAACCCACTTATAACGATCCCACATATAACGATCTATCGGTTATAACGACCATATTTGGGTGCACTTACGATTTTCCTATGCTAACCATTGAAGCTGCGTCCACATATAGCGAACATTTTTCAAAGCCTCCTACTTTTACAACGAACACTTCAGACACGGTCGCGGTAAAAATATGGCGCATACGAAGCGAAAAAAAAGTAAAAACATTCCTTCTAAAGCGTGACAGGGGCGCGCGCTCCCGTTTACTCGCGACTAAGATATGCCAGATTGGCGAGCACCGCACGCAGATTTCGGACGCTGCGAGCGAGGTCGCTCACTTTCCAGGCGTTTCTTCAGTGGCAGAATGGCAGTGAGGAAAAAAAAATAGTAGGCAGCATGAAGCCTTGAGGTCAGCTTTTGCGCGGTAACCTTTCCCGACGCCATTGTCTGCAGCTACGACCGCCTGCGATGAACCAAACAATGCCTTGGAACGCAAGAAGGCGTAAATGCAAGAAGTGATAACCGCGATAACTTTCAATCGCAAAAAGGCTCACTGCATCCCTAGACTCGTCGACGCCACAATGTGCCGCAAAAAGTCGTCCGTCTTTTCGGTAATGGCAGAGACCGGTCAATCGGTGATTACGACTTCCGCGCGATTGCGGCGATGCCTTCGCGGATAAGCATCAGAAAAGAGCGAAGGCGAGGTGGCGGCCGTCGATAAACGTGCCGTTATGACTTACAGCCGACAACTTTATATCACAGTCATCTGTAGATATCTGCTCGGCTGCGCGTGTGGCGTACGCCGTACGCTGCGGATTGACGGCGGTACGAGCGCGCCATGCTGCCGTTCGCAAGTTCGCCGCCGCCGCGTCGTGCGAGACTGCTTTAAAGTGCGCGTCGCTTTGTAGAAACGAAAGTAGCTCACTGTTGTTGAGCAGCGCGGCACCGAGAAACGTCGATGCACTGACAGCGAGCGTATACTGCGTGTTTGACTTGGTGACAACTCAAGTGCGCCGCGCATCGTCGTACAGGGCCGCGATGAGCATCGCGGAGATGTCGAGTGCTCGTTGCTTGCAAACTGCTTGTTTTCGCCGCGCTGAACGAAGAGGCTAGTTGCCACACCCGTGCACGGTCCGGAGTGAAGCAAGCACGAAGAACGTACAAACGCGCGCATACGGCATACAGGCTACAGCAAGCGTCCCGGCACTGACTCCGCGAGCTGAGTAGGCGACGCGCTGCACGCAACTAGCCAGGGATGATCGGTTGCACGTCGCGGTGCAAAGGCGGTTAATTCACTCGTGAGCACGCAGCTGGCGTCGCTTCACGACGCGAAAAGGCTTAGCTTGTCACCGAAGGGGTTGTTAGCAATTTAATAAAAGTGCAAAGAAAAAAAAATCGGCTTGGCCGCAAAGCGCACGTTTTTAAGGGCGAGTCCATATACAACGAACTACTGATATAACGACCACTTTTCGCGACACTTTCGAGTTCGTTATAAACGGGTTCGACTGTAAAGCACGAGTAGCTGACACTATTCACAGTTGCTAACATAGAGTAGAAATAAAAATAATACAATTAAGCTATTCGTAATGCTGTTATTCCAGGTGCATTCTTAATAAACATGTTTGACAGGTTTATTACGATTTAGACAGGGCCCACGTGCAAGGCATAACTCTGGCTGTGACCGAAGGCAGTCAACAGAAAGTTTACTGCCTGCTTGTTCGTTTCCCCACAAGTCGCGTGGAGCAGCAACAATTGGGTTCAAAGTGTTTTTACGTGTTGCTGTGCTTACCTCGCATAAACATCCTGGATGTCTCGAATATCTCCTGGTAGAGGACAAATGGTGGTTGCTTGCTGCTAAGCACCGAGTTAGGATGAATGAACACGGGGCCATCTACTTCCATGCTCTGCATGATGACAGTGTAAAAAAAAAAAAGTTACAAACAATACACACATGCAGTAGTTATTTCTACACAGGGCGCTAACAGAAGCCATAGCCTGCGCTCGATTTTGTTTATGCTGCTTGCCAACGGAATGGTGGTGTAGTCCTTTTCACAATCAACAGTTGTCTAACCACATGAAAAATGTAGACTTGGTTCAAGTGGCGAAACCAAGTGTAGTGGACAAGCGCCGGCTTTTTGTTTTCAAATGCACTACAGTTGGTGCGGACAATAGTTGGCTATATGTACAGTGCGCACGAATTGAAATGCGACATGAAAACATTTAGTATAACGACAGTTATGCACGACTGCTCAAGATAACTGCGCCATGTCGCTGTGAAACTGGTCACTAAATGTAATGTTGGCTCAGATGCAAGTTTTACAGCCGAAATTGCGTCAATAACACACGGAGTGAAGACGGCGGAAATGACAGTATGTCGACTACTTCGGCCTAAATTATTGAGTTACAAACCACGAGTACTGCACAGTTCAGAGATGCACGTTTAAAAATTTGCACAGTGCTAAAAAATGAGTGATGAAACAATGCAAATTACCTAATAGACATTTTTTAATGGTTTACGTGGCTCACCTTATAAGCGTTCTTTGCAATCGCGTTTTCCGTCTGACTGCATCTCTCTTCATCTGTCATTTTCCTATACGGCAAGGTGAAGGAAAATATGCAAGCAGAGCTTAGTTACGATGATGGACACACAATGTCTAGGTACAACGCTTAATTAGAACTAACAGCCAAGGAAAGTATAGGGAATGTTATTTGTAGTAATCATGTTAGAAATGTGAAGAAATTAAAACGGACGAAAAGACAACTTGCTGCTGGCAGGGACTGAACCTGCAACCTTCGAATACTGCATCCTATGCTCTACCAATTGAGCTACGGTGGCGGTCGTCCTCCCGCCCACTTTATCGGGTATCCCTGTGCATTTAAACGTGGGAATGTTAGCCAGCACCGCTCATAGCTATGATGACCGTAGCCCTATACTTTCCTTGGCTTGATTGTCTGTTAGTTCTAGCGTTGTGTCCAACAAAGAAAAACCGAGCCCTTAAATTTCCCTTTCGCTAATGTCTACCTAATTTGAGACAGCGAAGTCATCCTTTTTTCCTTTTCTTTTCATGCTAACTAAACTCCCACACTAATTTTTCATTACACAGCACCTTCAAGATATATTTGCACCGAACCTCCATATCACCAATATTTTTCCTTTCTAAGACTAACATGAAAGACACTCGAAAAGTTGCTTGTCTCATCAAAAATCAAAAAGAAGTATGGTGATCATGTATGAAAGAAAAGAAAGATCCCTGAGCTCTCCATTTGGTCAGAGAATTCGGCTTAACAGAGTACATGTCAATAGCTGTCTCTGTCAATTTATTTGCCTACTTATTCATTTACTACTTAGGCCTCAGCGAAAACTTTGAGCAAAGGGGTGTACATAAAGTATCCATCCAACATATTCTGAAGAGAAGCAACAACAATAATTTAACATGTATTCTTTCTGAAGGTTTATCCAAGCCAGCATCTTTTCCAGCATTTATAAAAAGGCACCTTAGAAATAACTGTCTACAATGCAGAGGGAAATGCCTTGCAGCAAGATAGCTCAGAGCTCTTGAAACTTGTTATTATTAAGTTTGGCTAATAATTTGACCATAGGTCAGAAACCTTACTCAAGTGATCGGTAGAAACAATAGAAAATTTCTTATCAAAGCTCAAAGTTGAAAAGATCCGGCCACGTACTTGGCAATGTGGTCACTGAAGCCCATGACCAGAACCTGACGAATTAGTTTCGCCTGTAAGTCTGTTGGTGGCTCCATGGCTGGGTCAACTGACAGGTTCAGGTTGGGAATGAGAAGGTTCACTAAGAAACAAAGAGAACAAAGAAAACAATCAGACACTAATTAGCAACAATTCATAATTTGCGGTTTTTTTTAAACGCCAACTTGCTGAAACTCAAGTTGTCACAAATTTTAGTCTATTCCCTTTGTACTACTCCTACTACTACTACTACTACTACTACTACTACTACTAAATACTACTACTACTACTACTACTACTACTACTAAATACTACTACTACTACTACTACTACTACTACTACTACTACTGCTACTGCTACTGCTACTGCTACTACTACTACTACTACTATGACCACCACCACCACCACCACCACCACCACCACCACCACCACCACCACCACCAACTAAAGCAACTTACAGGGACATAGGAGTGTTTCATTAAGTTATTAGCTACTGTTATACAGTGCAATTATTGACCACGTAAAGCCCCAACTGTAATAATGTACACCACTGGCACTCATCTAATACATGTGAGCTAGCTGCAACTGTAGATAATGCAACAGTACAGCCACCCCATGGAACAAACAAACAAACAAACAAAAGGCCACCAAATAACATTTGTGAAACAGAGGAAAGCAGTCAACACAAGGTTGATAAACCATAAGTAACTAAATGATTATTTTTTTATGCTTGCAGAGGCACATAAGTTGTCTCACAAGAAGACCCCCAAACCACAGCAATTTCACATTGTAGCAGACGGCACCCCCATACTAACACAAAGGTGAACAGGCAATATCACAATACACTGACGGGAAGTCTGAGCTTTTCTTCTTTTAACACGAAAGTGTTTTATGCCGGGGTCCACCAAGTACATCCGTCACGGATATGACGTTGATAAAATGGACGCCAACGGGTGAGAAAGAAAAAACCAAGAAAAAGATACCCTGCTGGGAATAGAACCCACGATGTTGCGGCCACGACGGCAAGCGTCCGACGCGCTACCGACTAAGCTAACTCGGGAGATGGTACACACGGCGCGAACTCGCCTTATATCTTTCACACAGTCTCTTTCGCGGCGGGCGGAGCGGGATGGTGCCGCCGTCTGTGAGATGTGAAAAGAAGTAATGCTTCACGACCGACACTTACCAGTGCCTCTTCTATTTTTTCAGTGCCTGTTCAACGCGCCCTCCGCCGCCGTCGGCGCGCCTGGCGTGTTTATGCTACTTGCCGCCGAACGATGGCGCCAGCGACGTATGGTTGGCTGCATGGCGGGAGCATGCACGCTCGTTGCACGTTAGCTTGGTCAGCCACTTGTTTATGTGCGCCTGTGCGCTTTACAGCTTCATTTTTGCTGTGTTTGTTGCGGTTGACGCACTCTGTAGCGGACCTTAGTTAACGAACTACACCACTGCGACGGCACTGCGTGCGGGAATCCGGTGGCGATCAACACAAGCAGGACCGCCTGTTTTCTTCATGTGGTCAGCTGTTCAGCGGTGAGCCAACGCTTGCCTTCTTTTCTGAAAGTGAAAATGTTGTCTGTGGCCTCTGACGTTTCATGATGTCGTGCGGAAGTTATTTATAACGAGATTGCCGTACTGAAGCATTTAGCTGAGCCGCTGACTGTTGTCTTACAGGGCTCCACCACTGTGACGGCATTGCGTACAGGAATCCTGCGGCGATCAGCGCATGCAGGACCATCCGTTCCCTTTCAGCGGTGAGCCAATAATGGTTTTCTTTTGAAAGTTGAAATGTTATCTGTAGCCTGTGGTGTGTCATGATGTCGCGCGCAAGTAATTTTTAACGCGATTTCCGTATGAAGTATATTGCTGAGGCGCTGACTGTTGTCTTACAGGACTCCATGGCATACTGTTGCGTGCCACGTTGCCACTCGGACGGAAAGCGCGGGAATCGTAGCATCTCTTTCCATGAGATTCCGGCGGATGAGGCACTTAGGGAACAGTGGCTAAAAGCAATAAAAAGGGATGACTGGGTGCCAAACACGACCTCGAACTATTCGAGAGTATGCAGCCGACACTTTAAGGAGACGGACTTCGCCGAAGGCAAACGACGCCGCCTCAAGAAAGGTATCGTGCCCTCCTTGTTTCCCGAATATCCTTCGTACATGAGGCCACAGCCACTGAAGGAGAGGGCTACTGAGAGCATCCGGAAGAGATCTCTTGTGCCTGCCCAAGGTAAAGAAAATGAGCCTGCAAGAAAGCGCAAAAAATGCCAGGAAAACATTGGTGCTGAAGAAACGCCAGAGGACGACCATCAGGTGGTCAGCCCGTTGCTAACATCAGATGGAACCAATTCTTCTCCAGGAAAGGAGCAGCAAGCCATGGCCGAAATCGACAGTGAAGCTCCAGTTTCTAGTGATGCAGGGGTCTCCCATCAAGCGATCCAGGTAGATGTAGGTGTGTCTAAACTTCTTGCGACGGAAAGGGCAAAGTGGAAGCGCAAAGAAAGAGACTTAAAAAAGCAGATTGAACGGCTTCGACATACAGTTGACAGCTACAAACAGGAACTTGAAAAAATTAAAAATGACAGCCATTTTGGTGACCTAGAGTACATTCGCGAACAGGCCAAGGATAAGCATATTTCGGCAGTGTTCTTATGGGACCAAATTGTAAACTTTCGACGCAGGAACCCAGCATGGACTGAAGATGTTGTGCGACATTGTGTTATACTGCGCCATCTCTCTACAAAAGCGTATGAGCATGCAAGGAGAGAGCTGCTGCTCAAACTACCAAGCAGAAGTACTCTGCAGAACTACATAGGAACCAGTTCCGGGGAGACAGGCTTCAACACATTAGTGCAAGCCAGACTTAAAGCTGAAGTGGAAAAGCTTGATGCACCTCAGTCGAGAACTTGTTCACTCATAGTTGATGAGATGCGCATAAAACCCAAACTTCAGTACAACAAGCAAAAAGACTGCTTTGTCGGCCAAGTTGATATGGGCATAGTGAACGAATCTGGCAATGACGTTGTGCTGGCGAACTCCATGCTTTGCTTCGTCATCAACGGGCTGTGCACATCTTACAGAATTCCAGTTTCATATTTTTTTACAAAAGGTCTCAATGGCTCCCAGTTGTCGAAGTTGCTTGTGTATGTATTGGGAAAAGTTGAAGAAACTGGGTTCAAAATAGCACGCATAGTCACAGACAATCATAAAGTTAATGTAAGTGCTATGAAAGAGCTCTGTGGTGGGTTTTTGCCCTATCGAATTCAACATCCATGCGACCCCGAGAGGCTCCTTTTTCTGAGTTACGATTACTGCCACATAATCAAGAATATTCGGTCCCAATTTCTTTCACGAGAATTTGGCAAGGCTGGTGAGGTATCTGCTACATACCTCAAAAAGCTGTATGAAATGCAGAAATCCTGGCTTGTCAAGCCAGTGCGGCATTTAACCAGGAAACATGTGTACCCCAATAATATTGAAAAGATGAACGTCCTAAGGGCAGTGGAAGTGTTTGCCTCTGATGTTACATCTGCACTGGAAGTTCTAAAGGAGCAAGCCGGCCACAGCTGCCACCCTTCTTTTGCTTTTGCAGGACCGACGATAGTGTTCATGAGAAACATGTATCGGTGGTTTCTATTGCATGACACCAGTAACACAGTGCAACATGTCCTGCAACGCTCTCCTGATGTCAGGCATTATGACGACCCAAATGATGATCGCCTGGAGTGGCTCGAAGTTTCATTTCCCATGTACATAGAGGAACTGAAGAAGGATGTCTCATCTCTTTGTGGATTTTTTACAACAGAGGCCTATGAAGCACTCCTGCTCACAACATACTCCACTGTGTCCTGCATTCGCTACCTGCTCTCAACCGAGAAGTTCCGCTTTGTGTTAACAAGGAAGTTCAGTAGTGATCCCATTGAATCACTTTTTGGGACACTGAGACGATCAGTAGGCTGTAATGATCAGCTGGATGTCCGAGCTGTTATCTCTGGACTGGAAAAGGTTCTAAAGACGGGCATTGCAGCTGCATCTCAAGACAGCAATGTAGTCCGCACTGAAGAAACTGGACCGAGCAGAGGAGTTTTGCCTGCAAGTACACAAGCGTGTGAGGGCTCAGCTGAGCTTCCTGTGGCAGCCGCCAATGTGCTGAAGTGCTTAAAGCTGCCGAGTATACCACGTTTTCCGACGCTGCAGCTGTGTGCAGTTGTCTATGTAGGTGGCTATATTGCCCGTGTTGTTAGGGAGCATATGGAATGTGAAAGCTGCTGTGCAGTGACATCGAAGCCATTGACCAAACAACCACTGCAGCAGCTGACTTCACACCAGGACCGAGGTGGGTTGCTATACCCATCCGATAAACTGCTTCATGTTTTGGAGACCCTGCGGCGCATTGTACAAACGGCTCTTGAAGAGAAACCACTGCTTCAGAAGACCCTGAAGACTCTTCTAGAGTCAGCTGTTCCAGCTGTTTCAGACTCGGGCCTCCTCCACTGCTGCAACGTTAAGCACCACCAGGATCTCGCTGAATTGGTGTGCACAAAGTTCATAAAGCCTCTCCTTGTGAACTACGCCTCTACAGCCACCGACAAGAGTGATGTGTTCAAAACATTTTTTCAAAAGCCCCTTTCAAGAAAATATGTTAAGCTATAAGAAGTGGCGTCACTTGTGATTTATTTCTTTTAAGCAAGACTGTGAATAAACTCTTCCTGTTTTTTTCGAGTGAAAGAAGCCTTCATTTTTTTTTTCTGATGATGCCAAGACGCTGCAAGTCATTGGAGTCGCCAAGAAGGGGGGGGGGCTTCAACCCCCCCCCCCCTAGAAAATTTTCAATTTTGCATGCGTATATTTACACGGATGCATACAAAGCATGCACGAACATGTAGAAAGGGTGGTTAAACCTCCCCCGAATAAAATTTATGGCTACGCCCCTGCCGTGAGTTCATGGAGATATTGCATCCTGCGCTCCCATTTATTGCGTACGTTTTTTTTTCTTTAATTCCTGGTGTCGTTGTTGGTGATCGTGCACTGCAAATTTACACGCCACGAGTGCGTCGCACCGAGGTTTGAAGCCCTTTCATATCAAAGAGCGTGGTAAACAAACAGCAAAAGTCCAACTATATATGCATGTGCTTTCAGTTCTCGAGGATCGCATAAGTTTCGTCCATCGCCAGCTTTCAGATAACAACGTCAACCTTTAAACATACGTTCCCAGCACTATGCGGCCGTGTACGTTTTCTGCAACCGTGTATGCGGCCGCTATGCGGCCGTGTATACCCCGCTGGGAATCGAACCCACGACGTTGCGGCCGCGACGGCAAGCGCCCGATGCGCTACCGAGCAAGCTAACTCGGGAGATGCTGGACACGGCGCGAACGCGCCTTATATCTTTCGCACATTCTCTTTCGCGGCGGGCGGAGCGGGGCGGTGCCGCCGTCTGTGAGGTGTGAAAAGAAGTAATGCTTCACGATCGACACTTACTAGCGCTTCCTCCGAGATTGCACGCGATATCGGAGGTAATGGTTAAAGCGTCTCGATACCAGAGAGGTAGACTGGCCGCGCTGCCGTCGCCGAGGCACGCCTGACGCAGTTACGTTCTTCGCCTTTGGCTTCGTGCTAGCGTGCGTCGGCTCAACGGAGTAGCTTCCACGTGCACCAACGGGATTTCTCCGCGGCTGACTGCTTCAATTGCGAGAGCACCGACTAACAAAACTGCTGCAATATGCGTTGCAGAAAGGACGCGATTTCAACGGGCGAATGTCGTGCCTTGGTGGAGCGAGAGCAGCGCCTGCGAGACAGAGGCCAGCGGGACGCACACATTTGCGGCTCAGGCTACGAACCTCTACCTCCCGTGTTGCTGAAGCGCAGTGTGTGTTATGTATGCCTGAGCACAGGCGTCGGCTACCCGTTACTAGAAAGCGCACACCGTGCCGTTTCTCTCCTTAATGGACGACGCTTTGAAGAAGTGCATACCGGGTACCAGTGTTGATTATGAGCTTGTTGATATCCTTACGCGGGATTCACGATTCGCTGTGTCCAAATATATGTTCACACCGTCAGCTACCACAACGGTTTAATCACGATCATGGGCGTTAGTCGTCGCGATAGAGACATGCTGTCAATATGGGTGCATCCACGTCAAACGGTGCTATAGCTGCCAAACACGAATAGACATTGTACAAGCTCTCATATATCACTACACAATAAGCACTACTTCTGTGAAGACACGTTTCACTTTCGTGTTATACCGATTCCTATGACGGAGGGATCAGCCATGTTTTTTTTCAATGTCACAGTTGACACTGCAGATAACATGGCAGGACATGAGCTGATAAAACTGACAGACACGTCCATGTTTCCTGCATTTTAAAGGACACCCCGCCAACGAACAAGTATCGCACAATGTCTAAAAGCGAGACGTACACTCATTTGTGAGCTGGATGCGAAGCTTCCTGATTTCCACCATTGCCTTGTAACGCAGACCATGGCTCTCGCAGAAGCCAGCCGTGCAGCCAACAAACTCGGACGCACCGACTGCTTTCAGCAGCACCATGACGTCCCCAAGTGCCAGAGAGTGACCCTGCGTGAGGACAACAGTTGCGTGCAGTGTAGTGGGGCTTGGCTTGTTGTCTGTCACAACCATATGAAGAAACAGACAAAGCATGGGAAAAATGAATTACATCAAACTGAAATGTAGAAATAAGAAGGTAAGCGAAAATGAAAGTGGCTGTTTGCCTGCTCCTAAGCTCACATGCTATGACACCTGTGGTCGGATGTGATGCCTTGGCCATGTACAGTACAAACACTCTGAGGCCTAATTTTGTAAACATACTAATGTATAAAAATAACCAAGGATGTGAGCGTGAGGATGGACTATGGATAAATAATTAAGCAATTATGGATAATTCAGTCAGCAAATATGAGTGTGGAATGTGCTCACCTGTCCTGCCCACATTTCTCGGACTTTCTTCCACTTTGCTTGCTTATCCTGTGAAAGAAACAAAAATCTCAGGGTATGCCCGTAATTCTGCTATGCCAGACATAAAAGTATGGTTCATTTTCTCCAACAAGTGAAATGCCATTTCACTTTGAAAACAATTGGTTGTGTTTGTTTCAGTTGTGCATGCATTGCATGAAACTGCAACTCAGCATTCACTTGAGCAAGGAGCAGCACGAACTTTATAGTAGTTATTTGTTCATTCATTTATGACTGCAGACTTCAACCCTAAGCAACGGGTGCCAGGCGGCGAGCCAAAACAGAAGATTCGCTGCAGCGTTTGCTTCATTTATAGGTGCCTACAACTGAACAAAATCATGTGCAAGCAGAAGTCGAATCCAAGAAGTTAGAGAAAAACAGAAAAGGTTACAGTAATGCTAGTTAGTGTCACCACAGTCTCTTCCTACTCAAACAATGACAACATGGTGAAGTAATTAGACGGAAACTAGCACTCATTTACACACACAAAAACACATGCATATACAGCAGACTTGAAACCTGAAGGGACTAGGAAAATATGTTTCATGAGTTCCGTTTACTGAGTGATGAACAGGGGTGCAGAAGTCAAGTATGAAACCAATCATATTAGAGGCAGTTGTTCCATTTAAAGGGGTCATGAACCACTTTTCCAAGTAATGATCGAATGACCTCAGTATCGGAGTTTACTGCCTCCCGAATCGATTGCCGCAAAAATTTCTCGAATCCGTCAAGAATGAGCGGAGTTACGGGCGTTTGGCGCACGCTCTCAGTGCTTTCTCTCTTTTCTCGAGCCGATGAGCGCACTGGAAGCTACACAGGAAGGGATGGCACGGGGGAAAGAAGTTACGTCAGCACGCGTCATGAAACACGATCACTCTCCCGCTGTGATTCGCGTGCGCGAGTGCGGCTACCGTGTACTGAGGAGTGCGGCGCCGGCAAGTGGCGGCACCCCGTGGCAAGAAGCGCATCTGATCCGAACGCCGCTCTCAATTTATGTCGGCTATAGGCCAATGAGGATGCTATGTCTTTTGTGACGTGGAGATGCAGATCACGACGTCAATGGGCAGACGCCCCCCCCGCCCACCGACGAGAGTGAGAACCGGCCTCTGTTTGAAAAGAGGGCGCCTGAGAAAACGGCAACTTCGCGTTCCGCTTGTAGCCTTTACGCGGTGCACACGACTGCAATATTTGGCTGAGCAGTTCATAGCTGTGTCAGCTTTCCACAGGATGTGTTTTTTCAACAAGCCCAAGGGGTGCTTCATGATCCCTTTAAAGGAGCATTGACACCACAATTTTGCATCTTGTTTTTTCTGTTTGTTACAATGAGTAGTTAATGACCCACTTATCACAGCTGGAAAGCTCGTTTGCTCGAGTGCACGGCCGTTAATTATTTGGAGATGGTTTTATAGTGCCAAGTCGCAGTTTCGGCTTCAGAGAGCACCGAGGCAGGTGGGACCCAGAGTGGTTTTTATTAGAGCTGTGCGAATAGCAAGCTTTTGGGTGCGAAGCGAATTCGAATATTGAAGTGTGAGTGCGAATCGAATAGAATATTTTTCGAATATTTCTCAAATATTTTTCTAATACTTCGAAGCGAAATTGCAGAAAAAAAAGTTGGAAAGGATTCCTAAGCATATTCTTATGAGATAGCAACATGAAAGTGTTTCTTTTTGCTAGATTGATGAAGTGCTAGCGGGGTGGTGTTTCATAGTTGTCTTATCAAGAATGAGGCAATGTAGAGGCCAAATTGTATTTATGTACATGATTTGGTGCAACCAAAGTGTTGCCGACAACACTTCACACGTGATAGGCAAAGATGCCATTTCCTCAGTCTCTCCTCCTGTTTCAACTTCTGTGGAAGCCCAACTGATGTGGCGGACAAGGTTCTGCTCCCTTCAAGTCCATAGTTCCAAATCTGCCTCGCAGACGTTGATATATAAGAACATCTGAAATTTTGGATGCTAAAAAGCTTCGGCGTCCGACTTTTCGGACTTCTTGTCCAAATTTTAGGTCCAAAACAACATTAATTGAGCCCCCACCTCTGCCACATCTTTCATCTCCATGTTGGAACCAGCGTTTTTTTTTTTCAATTAATACATTTGCGACCGTAGTGCAGCTTGAAAGGCAGCTTTCGCAATACGGGGGTGTGATGAGGTGAAGCATATTGAAGATCTAGGGACTACTTCCAATCGGACATTGACTGTGTCTTGGCTGCTAAATTCGATCGCAACGGAGCTTGAAAGGCAACTTTGCCGCAGTACGAGAGTGTAATGAGGTGAAGCATATTAAAAAATCTGAAGGGGTTACTTTCAAACAGACGTTGACTGTATTTGTCTTTGGGAAGTTCGAATTGTTCGTATAGTAAAATTCCGGTGCGAATCGAATCGAATAGCAAACAATATTAAAAAAACATTCGAAATTTTGAATATTCGCACACCCCTAGTTTTCATGTAAACATAGCTGGCTACGTGAGCACACAAAACCGCGTGCACATGAGCGCCGCGTTGGCAACTCTTTTCAACGAAGGCTTCCTGGGTGCTGCTACGATGCCCTCTGTGATGTTGTAAATATGCGTGACCCCCCCAAGATGCACTGCCGAGGCAAGGACATCAACCTTTGTACTCCCGTGCAAGTCTCCCCTTCTTTCCGTGGAAAAGGTCTGCTAGGAGTCAGTGGGAGAGAGCGCCCGCAACAATCGTGGCAGCCAACACAAACTCCTGACGCAGGTGGCTGTTGGTTGTTTACAAGAACACCAAAGGCACGTTTCGCGTGGCGCGGCGCGACGCGCACTCTAAACCTGATTTTAAATATGTTCTAGGCTATATTATCCATTGATATCTCATAGATGATGCGTGTATGTCCACACAAATATATCCCACAGGTTATCTCGCCTTCGAAATTTTGTGTCACTACTCCTTTAAGCAGCAACTTCATTCAAGAGATTTCCATTTACTGAGCGCGTACTGTACTCAAGGCCACCCTTCACATACAGAGCACGTCTCCTGCATACATGGAGCGCTGCATGTGCAGGGTGGTCTGGAGTATACATGTGTGTGGATGCGTACATCAATGAGTGAGTGCTAATTTGTGTCTAATTACTTCACCACGATGACTCACCAATGAGCCTGACAGCAAGTTCCACTAAATGACAACATTACCTGCTTGCTGCACTCTGTAGAGAAAATAACCCATGGAAGTGAACTACAGCCACCAATGACTATGATGATGACAACAATGACAATGACAAGAACGATGTCAACAACGACACACCTGCTTGTTGGCTTCTGTAGAGGAGAACCCCATAGAGATGAACACTTCCTGCACAGTCATGGCCGCCACCACAGCGATGATGTAGGGTAACAGGCCATGCTGGTGCGACAGGGCCAGCATCTTGGCATAGCGGGGGCTCACGGGAAAGCATGACATGGCACGCCCCAGGGGTGTAATTCGCGCACTCCACTCCCCTGAAAGGTACAACAAACACGGGAGACGGTAATGACCCATCTGGCTTGCAATCCAAAAGTGCCAAAAGGGTTGATAATCGTAAAATTGAAAGAAGAAGGAAAAAGAAAGAGACGCATGGTGATTGATGGGAAGTGGAACTAAAGAGCTGCAGTAAACACACGAATGCTCAAACATTCTTAGAATGCTCAAACATTCTTAGGAGGCTTCTGTAATGAATGAATGATTGAAACACTACAGTCCTCCCACATGGGCAATGCAAAAGTACATCACATGTCCCGCTGCACCTCAGTAAAATACATATCACAGCAAATGGGGCCCGTGCAGATCCCATGTGGGCCCTGCTTCCAGTTTTATTAAGTGTGCTGTTTTCTGTGATTCACAGAAAGACACTACCACACAAGTTCGCCACTACAAGAAAATCAAAGCACATACACTTTGGCAGATCCTTGAAACGTGTTGGCTTGGGAAGCTCTTCCAGAGCACCCATGAGGATCAGCTTCTTTTCAGCGGCCTAAAAAACAACACAGCGCCATTGTGTGTACTCTCCAAGCATAGCACGAACTACAGTAAAACGTATTCGGTTAAGACAGTTTACCTTGAGAGCTTCTTTGTCAGGTGGTGAAGGGTAGGGGAAATTCACGACCTTGTCTATGTTCATTGCCTGTTGGTGTAAAAGGCAGGCATTATAGCATCAGTGATACAACACTGAGTGAAAATTCACATTTAACACAATACCCCACAGCAACTACAATAACTGCTTTTCCGTTTGAAGCATTGCCTTTTTAAAAATAATTCGTCGCAGATAGCCCCTCCAGTTGAAAGAAATGGTAAGGCAGACATCCACTCACACGTCAAATAACAGTAAATATTTAGCATACTGCTTGATGCCTATCATTCAGTGCTGGCCAAGACATTTAGTGAAAAACGCTCGACACAAAAGCAGTGCTCATCAAGAAAAAAAAAGATACTTTTTGTTAGTTTGTTGTCTGTAGCCAATACATACTTGACCATAAAATGCTTAAGACCGGCTGTAATCATATAACTGAAAGAATGACGAAGACACAAACCTTCATTTGTAGGACTAAGTCTTCAACGGGCCTCCGCGTTATTTCAGGCGGTGTGAATTTTTGGAATTCGTCGTTGAACACTGCTGACGAGTACAACCTTTGGTTGAAAGCAAGGGAAAAAGAGGGAGAGAATGAAGTTTTTTCAAGTTTTGTACTATCACTGCGACAAATTACTAAAAATGGGGGCACGGCTCTGCTGACCTGTAGCAGTGGCCGGGGCACGTTCTGCCCGCTCGGCCAGCCCTCTGGTCTGCGGATGCCTTGGAGACCCAGGATATGAGAAAAGCAGATATCCCGGTCACCTTGTCGTAGACGCGCATTTTCACCTGAAAGTCACGGCACAAGTGACACTTCGAATCATTTGATAGACATGGGTGACACCTTTATATGCGTAAGACAAGCGCAAGTGTCTTCGAAAAGAAAATACTGATTAACTAAATCTTCACAGTGCAAAGACAGAATAATATAGAGGAACGCTAACAGACATACGTGCTGAGCCCACACCAGAAGCATTCCGTGAGCATGATGGTTAAGCCTTATCATCATATATTGCTTATTGGTCATGCAATACACCAATGAACTTTGATTTAACGAGGTTTACATACTATAATGCATTTCTGAAACATCTCAAGAGCTCGAAAGGAAGTGTTGGATAACTGGTTACCAAAGTAATGATTAACCCGGCTATATAACCAAAGCTAGCAGGTAGTAATTTACAAAATCTTGCCTTGCCAGTGTCCACGACGTATTTAACGTTTGGAATGGTGAGGGAAGTTTCACCAACATTGGTTGCGACGACACAGAGCCGGGTACCTTCTGGCGGGGTTTGAAACACCTGCAATCATCAGAAGTGCTACTGTTAATAAACACAAAACGAGACCCTCACGAGAACTACTTAATTACACGCTTGAGAAAAATGGCAAGCCCGACTGAACAAATATGATCAAATTTTTTCCTCGCTTTTCGCAAACCAAACTTCTCTCAGTCCACGCAAAAAAAGCTTGCCCTGCCAACTGCCGTCGGCCAGTTAGCCATGACAAGAATAGTTTTTATAGTATACCTAGTAAAGCAAGGTATTATGAGCATCAGAACTGTTGTACACTCTTTTGGGAAAAAGTGCGACGCATGAAATGGCTAATGACGATGTTTCAAAGGTAAAAGAAAAGACCAAAGAGTTACGAAAGCGTGTGCACTTCACTAATATAATAAACACTACGATTAAAGATGTTGCTTTCAATCACAAACATAAAGATATCGTAAGCATTATTGTTCAAAGTGCAAGTCGATGGAGGTGTGCCCTATTTTTTAGCATTCTAAGCATAATGACATTTCTGGAAACTGCAGAATCTGATACGAGCAATGGGAAGTGACAAACCTTGGCTTGTTTTTCTGAGGGAAGTAAGGAGAACAGAGGGAGTACGGTAAGCGGCTGAGCGTTCCTATTTGGAGCGGCTTCCTCCGTGAGGTCATCCTCTTCAGAGGAGGACAGATCGCCGTCTTCCCGTCCCTCATCCTTCACAAGTTCTTCCAACTGTCCCTCGTCTAGCGGCACCACAGAATAACTGCAATGATCCCAAGAGAGATGAATATATCATTACAGACAACTACTTGTGATCTCTTTGAGTTGTGACCAAAAACACAAGCCATACAGATGAACTAATGATAACCATTTTTTGGGGGAAGAGGGGGGGGGGGGGGGAGGCAATCAATGGTAATATTAGTAGGTAGTTTGTAGCACTCGCCACTGTGCAGCAAATGCCTCCGTTCTAACAGAAATAAAACAGAATTAGGCTCTTAAAGTAAGCTTTCGAAGCCTGAAAAATCAAACTTTAGATGCCTTGCCAGAAAAAAATCAACTTCTCACATCAGTTTCCAACAACTTTCAGCAACACGCTGTCATGACTTTAGAGTTTTCACAAACCTACTAGGACCAATGCCAAAACAATGTTGTCGCTTCAATTAAAGGGTTCTCTATTACCAGGTTTGGGTAATGGAAATGAGAGGACAAGCATAGGCGTGAGCAAGGTTCCCCCTTCAGGGGGGGCGAAGGTTCGTCGCAGCCTCCCCCCCAATTATGTCAATGTATGACGCTGACATTGCGCCCCCAACCCCCGAGTCGCAGCCCCCTCCTCCCTATTATGTCAATGTGTGGGGCTGACTTTGCGCCCCCCCTCTTAGGTGAATAGAGGGGGCGGCCGCCCCCCCCTGCCCCCCGTGCGCACGCCTATGAGGACAAGTACGGTATGCAGGTACATCAGACACTAATGATCATGTCTGTAAAGTATTAGTACACTCATATATATGGCATGAAGATAGCAAAAGCTTTCTTTAAAAATATTAAAACACCTGTTTTTCGAGGGAGCTACTAGGCCAACAAAAATTATTGCATACTTGTGGCACTTCGGCATCAAATGCCTGCAGCACACAAATAGCCAGCAGTAATACCAGCTATTCAGATTCCTCTGAAATGTGGAAGTGGTCGGAAAACCTATCAGTCATGCAATCACAGATTGCTCGTACAATGAATGTCTGTGCCAAAAGATGGCGTTTTCGGAGAAAATATAAACTAGTAAATATAGAATTGCAACTGTATTGAGTCATTTTTTGCATTTTCGTTCGCGAATGCCAGTGCCGGGAAATCGTACAAGAACGGCAAACATATCAATGCAGTTATACTTCTTACTCATCTGCTGCTAATTAAAACTTTTTAAATGCTCCCCGAGTTGTAATTTACAACATCTACTGAATAACATCTATTCAATATAGCACTTCAGAATATAATAGGGCAGTTCCTACTTCAATAAGAACATGCATGCACTCACTCATCTAAGTTGACACCCTTTGTCTTTGCGTCAGCTCTTTGAGGAGCCTCACTGCCATCATTATCCTTGCCCTCATTGGAACCTTGCTTCTGATCACCCTGGTCATGACCGTGACAACCAGAATTTTCAGGAAACCGTTTCTTCAGCTTACGGCACAACGTCAGGACTTCTTGCTGTCCTGTGACGAAGACTAGGATGCCTCCTTCGGGCAACTGTTGGTGAATCTTGCATACCTACAAAGAAAAATGAAGAAAAGATTTTTTAGACGTTGCTTGACACCATGAAAATGAATATTCGAAGGACACATTCTGCGTAAACATCTGGTGAGTACATAAGATGCGGTGCACCAAATAAAACCCTGTCACATAAAAAACCTGCACACGTCAACCACAAAAGATGTTTCGTTTATGGCTCTTTTTTCTTCCATTGCATATTTACTACAAGTTCACAACTATATAAATGCTGCTAATGGTTTGCGAGGCCTTAAAATCAAGATCATGATGCACTTTACACATTGTAATGATTCAAACAGGGGCATCTCACCAGCCCACCAAATAACAAAACATAAAACTGAATGGCATTGGAATAAATTTCATATAAAAACGCCGACGAACTACATAACATGTGCATTAACAGGTCACCCAAGAAAACCATGCAGTGCCAGTAATCCGACTTTCTGCCATGCAGTACAATTACCAAAGAAACTACTTGACGTACACCGCGACATTATGACGAGCCAAGCTTGTCATAATACAGCGCTGCCAGGAACTATTTACTTATCACAAGACACTAGGTCAAGTGACATAAATTGCTTGGACAATCTCAGCCGGAGATGTTTACCTTGCGGTACGCTTCATGCATGTAGTCGTCGGGTGTCCGCTTGTTGAAGTGAATAGTCACAGGATGTTGCCTGGAGTCGACCTGTAAGCAAACAGTGTACTGCTTTAGGACAACTATATTAGCACTTGTTCATAAAAGTTATATATTCGATAGGCATATTATATTTAAGACAGGCAGTCCACCAGTACTCAATTTGCACGAAGCCTAGATTAGCACGAATGCACTAGGCCAGAGGAAGCTAGTGGGGAAGTGCCAGAACAAAAATTCAGTTTGTAAGTGCTGTCATTTCAAAAAAAGGCTGTTTCATTATTTAGCAAACTTTTCATTGCAGACTGTCACTGTGCAATGCCGAGTAAACTTGTAGTAAGGCAGTGCTGACTAACTGCAATGTGGATATTGGCAGGTTTAATAGCACTGGTGTTACACGCTTCTAATATCACATACCACGTGATGCCCAAGGGTAAAGGGATGTTCCACGTCTGCCACAATGGTCAGAAGTTAGGTTTGGTTTAAATAGGTTTAGTTGATGCACACAGAAGACAAAACAATTTGGTAGGGAATTGCGCACATCACGAGAACGTTGTGGGTTCAGTTTCTACCAATGACAATTTTTACATTTTTCGTTACCCTTTCCCTTATACTAGAATGTGAAGCTTACAGCAAATTTACTCCAGCATGCCTAACTATTTCTAAGTTTCTATTGCAAGAAAAACATTCCCTTCCCTTCCTTTGCCTCACTATCAGATGATTTCACATAAATATGCCTATACAGACACAGAAAGAAAATTTCTTACAAGCCGTGCTTGATGCCACTTTTGTGACTTGTGTGTGGATACCTGTTTGTTCTCAGGGGCGGATCCAGCCACTCATTTTAGGGGGGGCGGTCGCCTGAAGAAAGCTATAGAGGGGGGGGGGTGGCTGACTTTTGTTTTTAGGAGTTCCTATTATTAAAAGAGCCCCATCACAGCTAAATACATTAATTTGTGCTTAAAGTGGTTCCACTCATATGTCCTAATCAGTTTTCTCGTCTTAATAAATTGGAACAATTACTACAAATTACGGGCTACCACATTTCAGATATATGCCCATTTTGCTGCGCTAAGCCTCTGTTAGAAATCTGGTTGCGTGGCCGGTGCGAACATGGGTTGGTGTCTGGCCGGGCATTCCTTAGGATAAGTTGATGGAAGAAAGAAAACTATACAAGTATTTACGTTATTCAGATCACAAGGAACAGGCACGGTGCTCTCCGGTGCACCAGCACTGGATTAAATGGGCACATTGAGGTCCACCCCATTTTCCCTCTCTTCACGCGGTCACCAGGATTTCACTAATCATGGAACCTTGGTAGGGTCATAATTATGATCACACAGCTTCACTTCAAAATTCAATGTCCCGTTGACCGCGCAGGACTTCAGAGGTTGAGGACCGCCATCTCTCACGATCCTTTCGGGGATTAGGAGACTCGTTGACCCCGCGTTGTCAGCACTTGTACGCGGATTATACGTTTGGACAAAAATCATTCGTATGGCGCCGAAGAGACGACAGAGGCGACACGGCAGGTACACGGTGCGCTGTTAGAGTCTTTTAGCAAGTTCCGGAAACACGGTAAGGAAATAGGGTACGGGATTATGGTAGCGACTAGTGCGACCCCCGAACGACAGGTGCATCGTTAAGAATGCATGGGCTGACAGGCAATAATGAGGCGTGACACCACACAGTAAACTTTGAAAAAGCTTTTGTGGTGTTGGGGTGCCTTTACCGCAATTAGCAGCGGCGAAAGCACAACGAGCGAGAAAGGAACAGCGGTACTGTAATACCATTGTTGCTCCCCTTCAACCCGCTCCAGGTCATTTTCAGTCGGTCAAACCTTTCAAGGCGACAAGGCATGAGCGGGAGCGCTTAGAAGCCTTCTTGATAAAGAAACAAGGCGAGAAATGCGCGAGTGAACCGTCACTAGTTTTAACCGATAAATAAATAGCGTTTCTGACTGCCGGACCAGGGGAGGCACACATGTGAGTGTAGGGAGGTGGTTTCGGAGCTGCACATGTGCCGGTTGCAAATGAAACTATTTTATAAAGTGGTTCAAAATAACAGTTTTACGTCCAGTCACTTTCCATGTGGTTTCTCTTCTTATGTGCAGCTTTCCTTCCACTGGTGTGTACGTTTCAAAAGATGCAAGTGTATACTTAGACAAAGAAGCTTTACTGCAAATGCAATGTCAGGTCATGCACTATACTGCAGAAAAAATGACAAAAAAATATGTGCAGCGAGATCACCACAACGCCAGGTTGGTAGATTTGGGCACTTCTAGCGAAAAGTATGATGTGGTGAACACCAATCCAATTCTACAACACAAATTCTAACCTCCGCGGACCACGATTTCTGTTGGCGAAGCGATCAATAACTTTTTCACAGTCAACAGGGATGTCTCTGTGCGTATGTAGCAAGGCGAGGCCGGTCAGGCCGTGTTTCACTCATTTGTGATCGCAGCCATGTCTTTAAGCGGCGTAGTGTAGAGAATGATCTTTCGGCGCTGGCGATGCTGACAGGAAGGGTGGCCAGTATTTTGTAGAAGTGCCTTGATCGAAGGGAAAGATGTCTACGTCGCACGTGCAGAGTGCTTCAATAGCAGTCGCAGGGATGTCAGCTCCTTCTTCACGTTCACGCTTCCACTTTTCCCGCCATAGCCGCAGTTCTGCTGCAATGACACTCGCACTTATCGGTCCATGCCTTACGAGTGATCCATACCGCTGGGAGATCTGTGTCACTATTTTAGTTTCGTCTTCCGGTGATATGGTATTCAGCAGCTGGGACGGCATAAATAGGAAGAGCTCACAAACTCCAAAAGTATCTTCATTGAATCTCCATTTGAGGTCTGCCAACACATTATCCAGTAGTGGAATATATACTGACGTCCTGTAGAAGCTCTCTGGATCAAGCGCTGGAGTGTTCGACCTGTAGGACTGTCTCTTCGTGATGCGAGGGAGCCGCAGCTCTGTTTCAAGTTCATCCGCGAGCGCGACGGCTTGCTGGGTGTAAACGCCTCTTCACTGTTTCGTCTTTGAGCATTTAGGACAGCTACAGTGTCTGTCAAAGTATTCTTTGCTGTGTGCACATCAACGCACTCCTTCTGGTAGAGACGACTCAATGGAAGCGTGTGCGCCAATAGGTCCGAGAGGCAAACTATCGCCATCACGAACTCACCATCGCCAACAGCGACGCGGAGTGTCCTTGCTTTTGCAGCGCTTTGAAGTTCTTTCCAGTTGGCGACGGCGTCAAGAGCTTTCGCCACGAGGACAAGGCAGTCTCGAAATTGGATGACACTGTCATGTCGCTCCACCCATCTCGTCTCACAAAGGCCTTTAAGCTGGTGGCCAAGTGTGTTCTTCAATACACTGTTTCGTTTCGGTGAGGCGGTGAAAAGGAAATTACCTCTTTCATAATCCCCACCGCGTTCCTGACGGCTTGAACACGCGATGACTTTGATAGTGACAAGTTGAGTGCATGATTAAAACACGGAGAGTGAACTGCTTTTGTGGCACACCACTTAATTTCTGACACGGCGCCACACAGCTCTGACACCCATGACGCTGCAGCATCTGTTGCTATGCCAACGCACCTCTCCAAGTCGAGTTGTAGGTCCTTCAGCATCTTCAAAACCCTCTCACCAAGTACTCTGCCTGTCAGGATGGGCTCAATTACGTTGGCATCGACAGCATGGCTGTCAGTGCGAGGGTCAACGAATTGGAAAAAGTCCTCTCGCACTACGTTCTCGTGTACATACCGCAGAACAAACTTAGCTGCGATGTGTGCGATACATCGGTTGTTTCGTCGAACATAATGCTGTAGACGCCCGACTCGTGCACCCACTGAATGAGTGTAGCAAGAACCTCATCTCCACAGCACTTGATTAATTCGGTTTGGGTTGTTCTTGCTGATTACGTGCTCGGGATGATGTGCTGGCAAGGTGCTTCTGGAGTTCAGTGTCCCCACTTGATACTCGAAAGCGCAGGAGCTCGCGGGAAATTGCCCTCATTCGAAGTCAATGGGCCTCATTTGACCGTTCAGAAGTCTTTCCGTCGTCTCGGTGCCCACGGAATGGTATATTTTGGCGCCCTAGAAAAGATGATACACTTTATAATTGGGGCCAGCGGTTTCGGTTGTCATTCACTTGATGTAGACGCTGACTGCTGATTGGTTGGCTACATCTTTTTCGGGAGCCTTAACACGTGCGAGAAACTCCTTCCCAGCCTGCATTGCTTCCTTATGGTACTTGCTTGCTTCATGTACAGGAAGATCACCATCCTTCCCGCAGTTTTGCCAAAGGACGTGAGTGGCTTGGTGACCAGTTTTTGGAGGGGGGACATTTTTCTGGTAACACTC